>NC_056747.1:550663373-550706477 GCF_019279795.1 Protopterus annectens | reverse complement strand
CCAGGAAACCATAATGAGATTTGCATAAGTGTTTGCGCAACTGGTTCCCATTGCTATTCCTGTATTTTGTTTATAATATTTATTATTAAATAAAAAGACATTATTATCCAAAACTATCTCTAATAAATAGCATAAAAAATCAGCCTTAACAGCTTCCATTCTGTTATCATCTATTAACAACTTCCTAAGCATTTCTAGACCAATAGAATTGGGAATACACGTAAATAAGGCTTCTACGTCCATGGTGATAAAATAGTAATCTTTCATATTGGTACAGTTAATGGTAAATTCATACAAATCCCTCAAAAACTGCTCTGTATCCTTCAAAACATTTGTATATCTAGATAGTATAATTTTTAATTCATAATCTAAATATATAGATATAGCCTCTGTGGACCATCCAGCACCCGCCACAATGGGTCGAAATTTGGGGTGTCTGGGGTCCTTGTGGATCTTCGGAAGGCCATGCAGCCTGGGGATGTATGGATACTCAATGTTAAAATAATTAAACAACTCCTTAGTAATAATGCCTGTATGTAAACAGTCCAACAACGATAGATATATTGTTTTAAATAAGTTACAGATATAGTCTAGAGTAACCTGTTCATAAGCATTTGTATTCAACATTTCATGCATACAATCTAAATAATAGGAGTTGTCCAAAATCACCACCAACCCGCCCTTATCACAGGGTCTAATAGTAATACTGTCATCATTTTGCAAGCTACGGAGAGCTTTTAATTCATCTTTAGTTAAGTTATTAACAACATTAGATTTCATAAATGAAAAATCTTCATAAATATCTTTCTCAACAGCCTTTAAAAAAATGTCAACATTCGGTGGTGCAGGCGGAACAAAACTGCTCCTCTTTTTAAATGTTGCGCATGATAAGTCACTTTCCTGTCCCAAAAGAAGTTTTAAACAGATATCACGCGTGATCATTCGCATTGCCAAAATAGTATCACTAGTATCAATACACATAGTCGGAATGAAACCCAGACCCTTATTTAACAAAGTACATTCAGATGGTGTTAAAATACGCTTAGAAAGGTTCCATATCAAGTTTCGCTGGTCCACATTTTTTTGAAAAGTGATTCATCATATATATATACATACACATACATACATACACACACACACACACACACACACACACACACACACACACACACACACACACACATATATATATACACATATACACACACACACACACACACACACACACACATATATATATACACACACACTATATATATATATATATATATATATATATATATATATATATATATATATATATATATATATATATATATATATATATAGATACACACATACATACACACACACATATATATATATATATATGCACACACACACACACACACACACACACACACACATATATATATATATATGCACACACACACACACACACACACATATATATTTGTATGCATACATAAATATACGAATATATATTTTTATAGAAGTATGTGTTTGTACATCTGTTTACGTTGTAGAAAACAAAATGCATAGAAATAGTGGTATGATTAAGAATTTAAATTCCCAACAAGTCAAAATGAGATTACAAAAGCTGGCAATACCTTAGCCCCCTTGTGGCAACCAGCTTAGTCCCTCTATTTTTTTTTTTTTTTTTGCATTTCAGGACAGTACAAGTCAAAATCAAATCTAACAAAACACACTGAGCTATTTTCAGCATTTTCTGTGTAAGGGAACTTAAAAAAAAAAAAACAACAGTCATTGCCTACATCTACCAGTACTGAAGTGTACAGAGAATACTTAAATTGTAATTGTTTGTACCTTTAAATTCATATTCATGAGTTGATCTTTAAAAAACAAGTCAGAAGTTCTTGAAAAAATGTTTGCAGCCTGAGCTATATAGGATTTAGAACAGAATCTGAACAAAAAGAAATAGTATTAAAACAGAAACTAGATTCTGCCAAATCTTCATGTCTGAAAAGTACATCAAAACAGTTCTTTTGAACCTTTGGAATACCAAGAATACTGTATTTTTGGAAAATCCACTCAGACATTCAAATAATGACAGGTGCGCTCACATTTTCTCTCTTAAAAGTATCTACTCTCATAAATCCAACAGCATTTCCATGACAACGGTCATCATTTAAATGTTCCTTAAATTTTGCACACAGGTGCTGCAATCCATAATCACTACACCACTCATTTTCCCCCGTTCATAAACTTTTAAATTGTAACAATTATTTAACTCTCATAATGCTTACTTTTCAGTCATTCAAAATGAACCAATTAAACTTGCTTTTTTCATTTAAAATTACTAAGTAAATTAGGATTATATGTAATCCTTTTACATTATTAATGCCTGAATAACATTACATGTGGAATGTCATTCAAATTGTTTAGTAAATTCAGCATAGGTACAAATAATCCTAAATCAATCAGCACACTTACCAAGTCAGCACTTTCCAAAGTAATGAAACGGAATCTTTTAAGACACTAATGTGGCGCTCAGTTAAAACATGGACACATGTAGGTCAATTATGTCAACCAAACCTCGGCCTCAGTTCTGACCTCGACTCCTGCCTTTACCATTGAGATTTTTTTACACTGTGAACTGTACTCTGGGACAGTCTTCTCAAAGGACTGTGCTGAAAATTAGTCAAGTCCCGTAAATTCACTGTTTTGTCTATCTGACTTTCGCTCACCATTTTGGATATCCTTTTAAGTGAAGGATCCTGAACGCTGAACAGTCATGTATCTGTTGTGCAAGTGTCAGGTTCGAAGTGAGTAAATGATTCAGAAAAATAAACAACTGTTTAAATGACTTGCTTCATTTTTTTTTTTTTTTTTTTTTTTTTTATTTTTTATTTACAGGCGCTTGTCATTGTTTGAATTTTTGAATGGATTTTCCAAAACCCCAAGTAGAACCTTTGGTATTACAAAGACTCATGACAACTGCATATATCATCCTTTCAGACCTACAGTCGAGGCAGAGCACAGTAAAATTGAACCCATTTCTATTTACTTGTACTCTGCTCAAAATGCAATAGTTTAGAATACTAAGCTTTATTTAAAGCACTTTGAGTTGATCTAAAAAAATCACAAGTCTTACAAAAGTAAAGGCGAAGAAATACAATTACAACTGATGTCAAATCTTCATAAACTTCAGTCATATAAAATGCGGGTATGGACTACATTAATTTATTTTTAAGTTAGTTTACAAACATAAAAGAATGCCAAATATAAAAAACAAATTAAATGTAATGACAAACCTATTGTTGTGTTTGAAAACACAGTACATTGACAAACTAATGGGGTTGCAATGGGCAGCACCAGCTTTTGTTAATATTATTATTAGGAGAAAATCGAATTCTTAATCAAGCATCCCCTAATTTTTTTCTGCACAGCACAGAAAGCTGGGGGGGTGCAGTGTTGGGGAATAGCATATAGGCTTGGCCGTTTGTCAGGTCTGTATACATTTGTGAGAGGTGATAAGTTGTGAGAATGTTATGAAATGTCTTGATTCTAGCCACTGCAGTTACTTTAGTGCAAGGTAGTGGTGAGACCTACACCGGCGATTGTTAGTAAATCTGGCTGTTTTACTTAGCACTGGTCTCGCAGGGAGAGATGAGAGGACTGAATGTTAAATGTACGATAGCTGTACAGAGGAGAGTCAGGAATGAGAAAGATAAGGCTATGTTTATGTTAGCTTTGTCTATTAATTGATTGACTCAAAATTCACCAAAACTGAGTTTTTATAGAGAGTCCACTTTACATGAAACTTTAGGTTTTCAATTATCTTACCAATTCTATCCTAGTATGATTGGAAATAAATAATTTAGAGAGTTTTTATGCTTATGTAATTGCTTTGTAGGGAAGAAAAGATAGATTTAGAGTTTTGGGGATTTAAGAAAAGTTGCTAGTCAGTAAGCAAAGTCTCAACATGGGAAAGAGTTAAACTACAGCAGCTCTCAAAAGCATTTATGTAGCTGGCTGAGCAGATGACTATACAGTCATCTACATACTGGATGATAGTAGATTATAAACTACCTGCACTTAGCTACCAAACAAACTTGTTGAAGAGTAAGGTGCCTAATACTGACCCTGAAGGACTTCAACTGTTACTAGAAGAAAGGCAGAGAAATAATTTTGCCAGTTTACTGTTTTCTGTTTAAGAGTAACTTTTGAACCAAGGTAAAAAGGATGCAATACATTCCTAGAGAAGCCAGTCTAGTTATTAGTTTTTTGGTAAAACGGTAATGAAAGACTTTGAATACATCACGGAAAAACAGAGACTAGGTTATCTTTGTTGCTCTGTCAGTTTACTGCAGTTCTTAAACTCGGGAGGGCAGCAGTGGTGGTGTGATAGGGTCGGAAACTATGATGAGAGTAATGAACTGTCAGTAATATAGTTAAGACGTTGAGAATAAATACATTTTTCTAGTATTTTGGAGTAGAAGGGTAGAATGGCTATTGGCCTGTAGCTGGGCAGATCAGTGGAGTTTCCACCTTTATGTAAGGACAAAATACAATATCTCCCACAGAGCAGGAACACAGTTTTCTTTGACAGAAAAGATTATTAAAAATGGATACTGGGTTTGTGACAGCATCACTTGGCAAATTTAATATACTTCAGCTGGCAAGTTATCAGGGGCAAGAGTTGAGGGTTTCAAGATTTTAAGTCGGCTCCTGATAGCACAAGTTGGCAAGGGTTGCAACGAGAAAGAAAAGTGTAGTTTAGTTACTGGGGGAGGTGTACTACTGGTAAAGTTTGTTGGGTTAATGAACTGATAAAAATGGGAGTTGAACTGTTTAGATATGCTTTTATCTTCAGTAACTATGGTGGGGGTCAGTTAGGTTGACTGGCCAGGATGGCACAGTTACATACATGTATAAATATTTCAACAATGGGCATCAATGCATTTCTAGTCTGCCAATATACCAAATCAGTTGTTACCATAAGTGTCCAGGCTGTTCTTAAAAATATCTAACTAGTGCTTGCTTTAATGTAATTTTTGTAGTCTGTTCCATGCATCAGCTGCTCTCTCAGCCAGCCAAGCACACTCCTCATTTCTGTAGAATCTTCATAGGTCATCTGCTGATTCTGTACTATATTTTGATAATGCCAAACATTCCCCGAGGTAGTTGTCTCTAAATGCCCTATATACCCAAATAAGATGATCTCTTAACTATCTATATGAAACACTGTACAGTTACAGATATTTTAGTCTTTCATAATAATGTAAATTTTCGTATTCATGAATGCTCTTGGTACATTTCTGCTGTACTCTTTCCAGTTTACTCATGCTTGTTTTCTTATAAAGGTTTTCTTGTTGTTAATCCATACTCAAATTTGGGTCTAAAGTAATTAACAATGACCATCATTTCTGATTTCGCAGACTTTATAAATCTTTTTAACAACCTATAGTTTTAAAACTATTAACCAAATGGTTAATATGGCAGAGTTGAAGATGTTAAGATTTTCACTAGGTGTGACTAGGATGGACAGGATTAGGAATAAGTATATTAGAGGGTCAGCCCAGGTTGGAAGGTTTGGAGACAAAGACAGAGAAGCAAGATTACTTTGGTTTGGACATGTGCTGAGGAGGGATGCAGAGTATATTGGGAAAAAGATGCTAAGGATGAAGCTGCCAGGTAACAAGAAAAGAGGAAGGCCTAAGATAAGGTTTATGGATGTGGTGAGAGAGGATATGCAGGTGGTTGGTGTGACAGAGCAAGATGCAGAGGACAGGAGGAAATGGAAACAGTTGATCTGCTGTGGCAACCCCTAACGGGAGCAGCTGAAAGAAGAAGAAGAACCAAATGGTTGATATGATTAGAAAAACTCAAAGCTGGAGCTACCCTTATACCCAGGTCCTTAAATGAATCTACATTTTCTATCCATATACCCAGGTCCTTAAATGAATCGAAAGGTTCAATCACTGTGTACTGGATTAAGCATTCACCTTTCAATTTATACCTCCCAAATCTCATATGCTTAGTTTTTGATGCATTTATCAGCATATTATTCTCCTGTGCCCAAATCGTCAATTTAGTCAAGCTTTTTTGCACACATGCCTTATCTGTAACACTTGTAATCAGTTTACTCAATTTCAAGTCATCTGCATACAGACTGCAGAATACCTCAGATGAAAAAGATTATATCCATCAGACCTATCTAAACAAGTATGGGCCTAGGACACAGCGTTGAGGGACAGCCTGACTGTAACCAAGAATTTCATCTAACTGCCACATAGTGCTTGCCATGTCCCATTTGTAAGCCATGAGGCTTATCCATCTTAACAGTACCTCAATACTTAGTTATTCTGATTTACTGATCAGTGTTTTGTGCATGACCCTGTCAAATGCTGATATATATATATATATATATATATATATATATATATATATAAATTACATCACAGTACACTTTCATTCAAAGCTGCTGTTATATTGTTATAGATCATCATGTTATGGGTAATAATAGATTTATTTTCAACATATGCATGCTGGCATATGGTTTCCAAGTCCCAAACTTTCTAATTCGGACAATAACTTATCCACTACTACCTTCTCCATTATTTTTCTACAACATGAAAGAAGACTTAAGGGTTTGTATTACTCTGGGATGTCCTTCTCCCACTTCCATTAAAGACAGATTTAATAAGTGCATGTCTCCAATCTTAAGGAATCTCCCCATATTTCTAAAACACAGTAAATAATAGATGTAATGGTACTGTAACTTCTTGCAGATGTATTCTCAAGTCATCACTACTAATTCCGTCTCCTCCCTGTGCTTTGTTCAGATCCAGTTTGTATAGCTCTTTTTCAATATAATTAATTTGATTCCAGTATCCAAGGTTACTTGGATGTAACCAAGACAACTTATCACCTCCTTTGTGGAGCCAAATTGTTTTGCAGAAGACTTTGTGTGTGTGTGTGTGTGTGTGTGTGTGTGTGTGTGTGTGTGTGTGTGTGTGTGTGTGTGTGTGTGTGTGTGTGTGTGTGTGTGTGTATGCATATAAGAAAACATTTTAGAATCTACACGTAGTTTATCAGTTTGTATGTCTTTACTCCCACATCTTACTTATGTATGCATTTCCTATTATGCTCAATATCTTTATATAAATTGTCCTCAAATTTTTCTTGATCTTGCGTCACACAATACTTAATTTATTTGTCCAGCTTAGTTACTTCAGTTTTCAAATTTGTAGTTCCACCTCTTTTCCACTTTTATATTTTTGTCTCTCACCTTATTCAGGTACATTGTTCTTATGGAAATATATCCTCCTGATGCTGTATGCCTAGATCCTGATGTTAAACATTTTATTATTTTTTTTTTACACTCAGTTTTTCTTTCAAAACTCTTCACATTCCTTCTGCAGTTTTTCCACTGAACACGCAATTCCAATTAGTTTTATATAGTGACTGATAAGCTTCTACATAACCTGTTATTAACCTTGTGTGCTTTGGTTTAGATTTCAGCTTGGAAGAATTATCTAGCAACAAATGAACCTTTCTAACCCTATGATCACTGCATATCAACAGTGGTAAAACTTGACATAAAGTAACATTAAGTTCTTTAGGAAAATAGTGTCGAGTATGTTCCGTTCCCTGGTATTTTTTTTTTTTTTTTTTTTAACAATCTGAAGCAACTGTTCCTGAACATAAGTTGTGAATATATTTCCCTTACCAAGGTTGTTGAATTAAGCAATAACCCATGCCTGGGTGTGGGTAATTCTGGATTTACCCACAGTTGGTGTGGTTTGGTCACGAGGGCAAAGCCTGAGTGGCCAAACAAAGACAACCATGGGTAAATCCAGCATTACCCACACCCAGAAGTGGGCTATTGCTATTATACAATGACATTATTTAAGAAAAGAAAACTTACTTTTCTTAAACAATGGCATTGTATAATGCCTCCATGCTGTCCTTCCACAGCTGTCTGGTATTCTGCGGCAGTTCTGATGTACTGCGCATGTGTATGCTTACGCAGTATATCAGAGCTGTGTGTGGAAACAACGGAGAAAGCAAGATCTCCGTTGCTTTTTAAAAGGTGTCTCGTTATGTTAAAGGAGTTTAACATAGCGAGATAGCTTTAAAAAAAGCAACAGAGATCTTCCTTGCCTCATTGCTTTTTTTAAAGCTGTCTCGGCTCATTTAACATAGCGAGACAGCTTTAAAAAAAGCAACAGAGAAAGGAAGATCTCTGTTGCTTTGTTAAAGCTGTCTCGCTATGTTGAACCCGTTTAAAATAGTGAGATTACAGCAACGGAGCTCTTCCATTCTCCATTGCTAAACAAAAAAAAAAAAAAAAAAAGAATGGAAAAAGTCTGGGCAACCAGATCTTTTTCCATTAGTATGTCTGATTTACAACGGCACACTGACCAATCAGCATGCACATTTTGGAATATTAACGGGAGGGAGGCAATTGTATAATCAATATTATTCCACTCTGTTTCAAGTAAATTTAAGTCCCCGGCTAATATTATTCTTCCCTCCTGTGCTTCATGCAAGAAATGTATGAATTCCTCTAGGTCTTCAGCACTTGCCTTTTGTGGTCTATACACTCAAAAACAATTGTTATATGTTCCAGGGTTGTCTATCTATAGAATTGGTGTTATCTCTGAACATGTAATAATCACAGGTCTCATAAATATCTTAAAAATCAGATGGAGATGTCATGATACTTATTATTGTTAAAATGTCTTATAGTAAAAACATTTACACCCTCACATAACTGGTTTCCAGTCACTGTTCTTTAACCATGTTTCACACAAAATAAAGTAAGAACGTAGCAAATTTCTCAATAAAAAAAAAAAACTTTAGTATTAATGCTCCTGGCCTTAGCAACCAACAGAGATGCATCAAATTTTCCTGTGAACTGATAAATTTTCAACTTGGCAAAAATCCTGCCTTGTGTTCGTCAAACACTGCAAAATATGTGAAGCAAACATTAATCTTCCCTCATCCTGCCAAATACACGACATTCTGTCTGAACACGTGCCCCAAATTAGGCTTGGATGCTCTACACAGACATTTTTTCATGTGGGTATTTTCCCCCAAAACCTTTTCATTCACGGCGACCTGACTTTCTCTTCTATATGTGATTTGTGAAAAATACATCCTAACACCTGTTCAAGCTATGCTACATAAGATGGCTGTAAGTTCCCTACTAACAGTCCAAGAGTCCTTGTGGATGAGATCATCTGTACACAGAAAAATTAAAAACATATCCATACTTCCTTACATTAAGGCATTCTAAGGCATGTCTCACATCCTCTACTTTCAGTCCTGGCAAGCACAACACTGTTCAGTGTTTATTACCTTCTCTGCAAATAACAGTTATCAGTTCACCTAAAAAGTGAATCGCTAATTACAAGAATATCTTTTCTCACCAGATCTGAAGAATCTTCAGCTTCTAATTCAGTAACATCTGCTCTATGGTGTACAAAAGAACATCATCAACATGATCATCATAAATATATAATTCCCCTATGTTATTAATTCTTATACATTTCCAAACATACAGTTCTCATCCACTTGGTTTTGTACATCCACACTTCAGCTCAGCTTTCTCAAACATTTTTCTTCTCAGTCTTTTCTTTCTTACAATTTTGTTTTCTAATCCTTTTCTTCCTTCCACTTCCCTTCTTCCTTCTACCTTCTCTTTTGAAAATCTACCTCTTTTGTTGAAAAGAGGTATCCTGCTTAAGAGACTGAAGGTATCCTGCTAGAAAAATGTGATTATTCCCTGTAATTGGTGTGTTACATTACAAAGAAGTATCATTTTTTGTATGTATTCTCTTTAGTTTCTCACTACTACTCACCCAATTTCTTCATCTACCATCCCCCTCCTCTAACTACCTTCCTTTCCAATTCCCTTCCTACATAGTACAACATACACCAAAAATTTTGGTCAGGAATTAATAAACTTCTTCAGCCAGGAAACACTACTACTCCCACCCCTGTAGGTTTCAACCAAAATAATTCCAACCTAATCCCTGATGCCTTTAATAAATACTTTACAGAAGCCATTCAATCTCTAGCAAACTCTCTACCACCTTTACCTGCTTCACAATTGAATACCTCTAATACTTCTTCCCCAACCTTTCATTTACATCCTGTTCCAACATCTCTTATTTACAAACTTCTTACCAAACTAAAACCTTGTACCCCATCCGCTGACCATCTCCCATCTGAATACCTACAGATTGCTGCACAAGCCATTGACTACCCCATATCTATCCCGATTAACAGAACCATCACTGAAGGCAAAATCCCTACCTTATGGACAATATCACATATTATCCCTCTACACAAAGGTGGAACTTCAATTGACCTCTCTAACTACCGACCTATTGCCTTACTCTCCCCATTAGCCAAAATAATGGAAAAATGTATTCACAAACAAATTCTTAACCACCTTCTACAAAACAACCTACTAGCCAACTGCCAACATGGCTTTAGACCATTTCATAGTACTACTACTGCTCTTCTCTCCTTCACTGACACTATAAACAAAAACCGCAATAATAACTCCTTTTCCTCTGCACTATTCTTAGACCTGTCAAAAGCCTTTGATATGGTTAATCATACCCTACTTCTTGAAAAACTAATGCACCTTTCTCTCAACCTACAAGCATTACAATGGTTCAGATGTTATCTTCAAAATAGACAGCAAGCTGTACTCTGGGATAACAATTTGTCTTCCTTACTTCCTGTTAATATTGGAGTCCCTCAAGGCTCGATCTTAGGTCCACTTCTTTTTTCCATATTTATTAACGATCTCCACTTGAACATACCCCACGCCACTTGCATCCAATATGCAGATGACTCTACCTTAATCTGTACTACCAATAATATACCCTCACTCCAATCCCTAACCCAAACTGTATTCCAAGAAGTAGAAAACTGGTTCATGCAACATCGTCTTCTCCTGAACCCAAAGAAAACAAAACTACTACTTTTTACACCAACTCATAAGTCACCCACTCCATTCTTCTCTATAACCTCCAATAATGCTACTAATATAGCACCAGATACTACACCCGCTTACTAGGTGTCACAATCGACAATCATCTTAACTTTGATGACCATATTAACTCCACCATAAAGACTTAACAAAAAACTTGGTACCCTCTACAGAATCAAACCCTTCCTTACACCCTCAGCCAGGCAAACTATCGCACAAACACACCTCATTTCTACCCTTTTCTATACCTCTGCTATATATACCAACCTTTCAAAAAACAACATCTCCAAACTATCTACCTGCTATAATAGTATTGCTAGATTCATCACATGCTCTCCCTTTAAAACACACCACTGCCTTAACCTTAAACAACTAGGATGGTTAGAATTACAGAACCATATACTTTGTCAACAGTTACTTATGACACAAAAGATCTTATACCACCCAAACAATACCCCCATCCTCTCTAATCTGATCTCTCCATATAAAAACCTGGCTACACTCGTTCTGCAAATAAACTACTTGTCTCCTTAACTAAATCAAACAACAAAGCTGGTGACTCTCTTTTCTCAAACACTATAGGAAAAAAAATGGAATCAGCTCCCTCCTGAACTATCTACCCTAGCATCTGCTTCTCAATTCAAAAACCAAACAAAAGAACATCTAAAAAATAAGTGGCTCTGTCCTTGTGCTAACCCAGACTGAAACCTGTATTTCACTCCTATTTCAACCCTAGCCCTCCCTCTTGCCTCCAAAACTTATTTCTCTCCTCTTGTTTTATTCTTAGTAATTTGATAGGATTTGGGAACTTTGTTCTTTCTGCAATTGCCCTGGTGCTGTCTAGTGCATTTGCTTGTTTATGTCTGGTCTAGCTTTTGCCTAAATGTTTTCTAGTCACTGTTTGTCAGTCCCATTTGCTTTTCTCATTTTACCTATGTTACTATGGTACTGTTGCTTTATTACTCTATTTTACTTATTTGCTTTTGTTATATTGTTATTCTTATGCTTGGAGCTTTTCTCCCCGGGCCTCTACTGAAAATGGACATGTATCCAGTTAGACTAGCCCGGTCAACAAATGTAAAATAAAAAAAATAAAAATAAAAATAGTTCCAGACATCAGTTTTTTTCCTTCCTTATTGGTTGTGAACTTCTTCCTTTAATTTGTTTTCATTTCCCTCTACATAAACCCTCAGATTGCTGAATACTTGTATCCAGAATTCCAAAGTTGTCAGGGACATTGCCTTGTTTCACAGGGAATGAGTTATCTTTACAGACAACAGACACATTCTTTTCCTAAAATGTGTTCTACTTGCTCTTTACATAACATGATTTATCTCACCAGTCTAGTCATAAACATATGTAACAGTTCTCCAAGCCATGCTAAATGCATAAGTGCAATCATCACCCATAAGTCTAGATTTATATAGCAATAACCCACACCTGGGTGTGGGTAATGCTGGATTTACCCATGGTTGGTGTGGTTTGGTCACGAGGGCGAAGCCCGGGTGGCCAAACAAAGCCAACCGTGGTTAAATCCAGCATTACCCACACCCAGAAGTGGGTTATTGCTATTATACAATGACATTATTTAAGAAAAATAATTACTTTTCTTAAATAATGGCATTGTATAATGCCTCCTTGCTGCCCTTCCGCAGCTGTCTGGTATTCTGTGGCAGTTCTGATGTACTGCGCATGCATATGCCTATGCAGTACATCAGAGCTGTGGGCAAAAGCAACGGAGAAAGCAAGATCTCCGTTGCTTTTTACAAACTGTTTCGCTACGTTAAATGGGTTTAACATAGCGATACAGCTTTAAAAAAGCAATGGAGTATCTCCGTTGCTTTTTTTAAAGCTATCTCGCTATGTTAAACCCATTTAACATAGCAAGACAGTTTTGAAAAAAGCAACGGAGAAAGCAAGATCTCAGTTGCTTTTTAAAAACTGTCTTGCTATTTTAAAGAAGTTTAACGTAGCGATACAGCTTTAAAAAAAGCAACAGAGAATCTCCATTGCTTTTTTTAAAGCTGTCTCGCTATGTTAAAGGAGTTTAACAGAAGCAACGAAGATCGTGCGTTCTCCGTTGCTGTAAAAAAAAAAAAAAGAGTTATAGTAATGGAAAAAGTCCAGGTGACTGGACCTTTTTCCATTACTATAACTCTGATTTACAACGTGCACGCTGACCAATCAGCGTGCACATTTTTGAATATTAATAGGGGGTCATTATAGAATTACTAATAATGGTTGGCTGACAGTAGCCCAGAAAACTTTTTCCTGTGTGTCTGATTAGCTAATTGAAGTTTGGTATAGTAATTTTTGTTGCAGAGTTTGAATTTGGCTTTGGTGTCATTTTTCACATACACACATCTTTGGTGGTAACCAGCAGAATTGGGTTTGTCTTTATGTTTTCCAGGCTTTGTTCCTAACTTTCACCAGCTTTTGAGCTTCTTTAGAAAGCCACATTGCTGGGTCTGATTTCATCTTTTTAATTCTAATGGGTACGACCTTATTTACTACTTTTACAAGTGTTGAACTAAATAGTGCTATCTAGACATAATATTTAGAACTCTCAAACTGACCAATTTTAAGACTGTGACGTAGTAAACATGGTTATAGTGGTGGTGATTTTAGCTAGATTTGTGTGTTTTTATTGCAAAGATTGGCAGATGGTCACTTAGAATATCAGGGAAGGAGCTGGTGGACTTAAAATCAGTCCCATACCTCCCATACCCCAGACAAAATTATCTTGTGACAAGGGTTGCTTTCAATAAAAGTTGGGTGACTTGGGCAATGAAGTAACAGCAAATAGGTGGGTGAAGTTCACCCCATTTTAATTAAGGGGTTCACCAAAAAAGAATCAGTTGAAAAGGATACATTTAAGAGTTCCGTTCTGTTGCCAAGTAATATCGACAGGTCAAGTATAAAGGGAGACATCATACACAAATGGAAAGTTTTAAGCAGCAATCAGGAGTTGGTATTAAACCAAAATTAGTTTCAAAAAGAGAGATACACACATTAAAACAGAACTGGTCAACATTTGTGTAAATGTTTTATGCATACATTAAAAACACATTGGATGGGTAAACTTGCAAATAAGACACACAATCTAAGTGTAATAAATCAATTTAATACAGCTAGGGTACTGAACTTTCACCTCTACATCACAAGCTGATAGTGCCAACATTTATGATGATGCAAGATCTAACAGACTAAAAAAAGCAAAGAAAGAAATTTTGCTCTTCAGCTCAAATAGATTGCTATTTTACAATACATTCTCTGTTTGGCACTTTCTAATTGAAGACCCAAAACTGATTTCTCATGCTTAGTCATCTCCCCTACATCTTTTTGCATAAACCACCATCTTCAAAACAGACAACTGCTAATGAGGGAATAAACTAAGAATGAATGTAATCAAACAAGCACTCATTTCTGAGTAGTATATTTGAACTAGTCCTCTATATATTATCTGAATATAACAAATACAACCTAACCTTATAACATCATCAAGAGATGCAAGTTTTTAGTATTACCACTAAAAAGTACCCTACACCCATTAGTATAAAATGTACAAGCAGCACAGTGCACTAACAAATGAGCAACATACATACCCATATATAAACACACGTAAATGGTTAGAGATGAGTTAATGACCAACAGACAAACAGAAATGCGATGAGCAAAGCATAGATAGCAAAATGCAAATAAGTTGAGGAACAGCAGACCAATCAGATCAAAAAATGTGGAAATTCCAACTTGTTTGCGTATGAATTGCTGCTAGCTCTACAGCAAGTGAGCGGGACAACTACTAAACTCAACTTTTTCACAGAAAACTGAAGCTGCCCAGACACAGATTATTCTACAGGACTAAATACTGAATAATTTAAGAGGGAAAACGTCAGTCCTAGAAAGGAAAGACCACTCCTCACAATAGATTTCTCCTTCTTCAAAGCTCATGCCATGCAAGCACAAAGTGTTTCTAAGGTATGCACAAGATGGTGTCTTCAACCATGACCCTTGCAGTTTTCAATGTCAACAGTAATTCAATCAAGGAAAAAAACGTCAACCTCATTTACTCAACATATATACATTGATCACTTTGCCCCCACTGCTACTTTCAACAGTAGCAGAGTTTCAGCTATCCCCAATCCCCAATTAAGGTTAAGTACTCAGAACCACAGATGAAGCAGAGACTGCAATCAACAAGGCACATACTTTAAGCATCCCCACCCCCAAAACTATATTCTAACTGTCTAGAATTTTGCAGAATGTTTAATTTTTTGCTTTCTATTTTTTTTTTTTTTGTCTGTTCTACAAAAAAAGTTCATAAAATGTTTGGTTTTCAGAAAAATCACCAAGGACATAAATCCTTGAATAAATGACAGGTAATTAGAGTTTCAGACTTCATATTGTTAAGAAAATGCATGCTACATGCAAAATGTTATTTTAATAACCTTCCAAGTTTATGAGAGCAATATAAAAAAAATTGTAAATTTTGTCCCCAATTTTGGGCTTTTGTCCCTCCATCATACCTCTGAACCTGAACGCTCAAGAAATCTGGGCAAAACCAAAAGTAATAGGTTAACAAAGGTCCAGAAATTTGGACTTTTCTTTACATACTGCTCTTAAAAACGAAGAAAATTAATATATTAAAAGGTTTTGCATTAGCGTGCATTTTCTAAAGCATATGAAGTCTGTAACTCAGCTGATTGTTATGTTTTAATGACATCAATCTGCAGTGATTTGATAGAAAACTACAAAAGTTTATGAGGGTCAGACCAGAAATAATGGGTAAAAATCTGAACATTTGGACAGTTGAGAGGTATGCCCTCCATTACTCTGGCTTAGTCCAGAATACTTGTACTAGGAGGTTGAAAGGTATACACCCAACACTCAATTATCAGGAAAGATTTGCACAAGCAAATACGATCAAATCCAATTAAGATATATACACTAAAATAAGCACGCTCTTTGCTTTCATGAGATTTTCAGTCATAACACTGCATAAATCACTACAGTGCAGTTCTCAAGAATGTGAATTTGGGAAAATATGGTTTCAATGTGGTTTTTTTTTTTGTTAACATCTTTTCTGGATTATCACTTGAGATGCAGGCAGATTTACATTTATGCAAACGTAATCAAAGTGGATGAACAAATAACGATAAACAAACCTTATACTTCACATATCTTGCTATATAACATACAACCTAAGCAACATTACATAAATTATTCAATTCTTGCCCCCCCCCTTTTTAAAGGACAATTGGATTCTATTAAATGCTCACCTTCTCTGTCCTTTTCTCACTATTTATTGTCCCTGCTATGAATAAACACAGCATTTAAAATATTTTAAATTGACTGTTTCTCTCCACTAGAACAGTCCTTACTGTACTTTTTTTTAAAGGACAACTGGATTCTATTAAATGCTCACCTTCTCTGTCCTTTTCTCCCTATTTATTGTCCCTACTATGAATAAACACAGCATTTAAAATATTTTAAATTGACGGTTTCTCTCCACTAGAACAGTCTTTACTGTACTTTTTTTTTAAAGGACAACTGGATTCTATTAAATGCTCACCTTCTCTGTCCTTTTCTCCCTATTTATTGTCCCTACTATGAATAAACACAGCACTTAAAATATTTTAAATTGACTGTTTCTCTCCACTAGAACAGTCCTTACTGTACTGTGGTGGTTTCACTTTCAAAAAGCTTTTATCCCGCCCTTGCTACAGTCTCCAGTTCATTGATGTCATCAAGGCCACTGAATACAGGTAGTTTTCTGGCCCCTTGCCTTCCCAAACTGACTGTCCTAAAAACCCACCCATGCTGTGATGTCACAGCTCCCTGGTCCTTTCTCTACCCATACAAACAAGGAAACAGTACACGAGTCAAGTCTCCTGCTGTGAGCTGTCAATCACAATATGTAACAGCTCAAATTACCCTTAGCACTTTGACAGCTAGAGAAGTTAGGTGTGAAGGGGGATGGGAGATGAGTCAAAGTAGTACAATTCAGGCTTCACAAAAAATGCAGTTTAGCCATTCTAAAAAGAAGCAGCAGTAAAAAGCACTTTGAAAGGCTGTTCTGTGGTATTTGCACTGTTTGTGTTTTAAGTAGTCATTGAACGGCATAAAAGGTTACTTAAAACTGACTAAAAGACAGAAGTGTATGTATGTAAAAATCAATGCAGTGACAGGAGCTTTAGGAATAGAAGAGGCCTGCATGATGTAACTTTTTACAGATGAGCACTGCATTTTGGGATACCTACAGGCAGACTAAACCGTCAGAATGACTTCAAGATGCCAGACCCCATGTGGTCAGACTCAGAAATTATGTATAAAAATATTGAAAAACCTGTAAATAGTCCCAGAATGGTGTTTAAATGTAGGCACCAATCCATGATGAAATAAACATGTTTTTTTTAGTCTGTGGGTGCGGTTCTTCTTTAAACAAGAAACATCTATATTAGACTATCACTTGGGTATAAGCAATCCTGCATTTATATAAATGAAAACAAACCACACCAACAAAATCCTTTTACATCCCATATCATACTGACAACACTCCCAGGTGCAAAAATTATATATATAATCTACCCAATCATTTTCAGTCAAACATTACACAGCTTATTTAAGTCCTGACTTCTTTTAAACTTCATCCCTGCCCCGTATGTATTCTTACCACAATTCTCATTTTTTTCTATGTAGTTTACTCTTCCCTTTTCAAAAGATCTCAATTCCATTTTTTTTTCCTCTGTTACTATATTCACTATATCTAATATAGTTGCTTTAGATTTTGATTTCAATTTTCTAGTAATTGCTTTTTTGAAAGCCACCATAATTAGAGACAGCAAGGCTTTACCCCATCTAGGCAATTCTGATTCTGTATCATAGCTCAGAAAAATCATCTTCCTCATTACACCAATCCTCCCACTCAGACTCTCCAACAGTACACCCAGCAGGGAAACCTTATAGTCCGCCAACCCACTGCACACCCAGAAAATATGTTCCCAAGTACCTCTTTCTTACCCATCAAACCTCCAACATTTGCCATCTACCAGAGAAAAAATTCCCTGGAGTCTACTTGGGGTATAAAATATCTATGTAAACATTTCCAAGCAAAAACCCTAAATCTTTTAGATTTTGTTGCATATTTGGGAGACATACATATAGCCTCCCATTGTTTCTTTGTGAATTGCTTATCCAATCTTTCTTCCCAAACCTTTCTAACCTCCCCTGATTGATTTTTATAGTTATCATGCAATATTTTATATGCTCTACTAATTATGCCTTTAAATAGCAGCTTCTGCCCTAGATTCTACTAAAAGCTCTACCAGTGCTGGTCTTTAGCTCAGGACTCCCCTATTTCTCTATCTACCTATACTCTAATATCAATCCTTAATAGGGAAGGCAATCTCTAACCTGCAGCCGATTCCCATTCTATTACCTTTCCCTCTCTAGTTATTTGCTCCCAATACCTTGGTTCCTTTGCTAGTTTTCTCCAATAAATTCCAGTCCCCTCTTACCTTTTGTCTATACCCCTAATTGCAGTCATCCCTATCATCAGAATCTCCTTTCTCCATTCCTGTGTTGGCTTAGTTTTCAGGATACTTTCTGCTACATTATAGCTAAAATATTCTGTAAGATTATTCTCATTCACCTTAAAGGCCTGCATCCAAAATCCCAGTCTCTCCTGGTTTCTTGAGCTTCCCCCTGTTTCAACATCATCCCTTTCCATCATAGTTTTCTGCTTGTGCTGTTTATAGGAGCCTTAACTGTGCATCTCTGAAATACCATTTCAAATTAGGTAATCCCAATCCGCCCTGTTCTACTGGAGGAATCATCTTATCCCACTTGACTCTTGCCATCTTCCTCTCCTAGATAAAGTCATATGGCTCTTTATTAATTGCTATTCACAACTTATATTATCTTTTATTTAATCTCTTACCACACATCCTTAGCTGCAACACCAGCATCATTTTAATCCATACTCCTAAATACTTCATTTTACCATGTCCCCATAAACATAGATACTGCTGAACCAATTTGTGTGTGGGTACATAACTTACAGCTATTGCCTTTGTTTTAGTCTCCAACTATAAGTAATATTCCTTTCTGAAAACTGATTATTACTCCCATAATTTTCCTAAGCTCCATCACAGCAGTTTTAGTTGGAACATAAATACATGCCAGTGTAATCCTTCTCCCTTGCCAATAGCCCCTTAGCACTACAAACATGCCCCTATCTTTTTTATCCTCTTATATATTGGAGCTCCTCTTGCAATTTATACAAGTACTCCACTTTTCCTTTGTCCCAGGAATTCTACTGAATAACCATCCTGAAAAAAAACTTTTATCAAATTCTAATGTTCGGTTCTTTCTAAGGGTGTCTCCTGTAACACCCCTATTTGTACTCTACATTTTTCAATATAGTTAAATACTCCTTTTTTATTTATATGTGTGAGACAATTGACATTTAAAGTCATTACAGAAACCATCACTGCATTAAACAAATTACTCCCACCTATTATGTGTAACACCTTATTTGTTCAAAGTCTAGTTCCAGATTTGTTACATGCATACACTGTTTGACAGGTCCAACTTTTATACAGTTGTTTCTTGTCATATCCATCCGAGTCCATGTCAGATTGTACAAAACCTTTTGTTTAATTGAAAGCCCTTAAAAAATAAATAAATAAAAAGCACACCCCCAATACCCTCTTAAACTTATCAACTTAACACACAAAACTATGTACCTCTTCAAATACTTTAGTTTTACCTTCCTAATAGGAACAAAAATCCCAAACGGATAGCCACACTCACAGACTTGAGTTAACCTAAAAGAAAGGTTAAACATGTTAAGACATGTGGGTGCAGTCTGTGCTTCTAGTATGTGCCAATTTCTCTTCTCAGTTTTTTTTTTCAGGCAATCACCCTCTACCACACTGTAGCCAGTTTCTCTTTATCAGATGTCTCCATGGACACACAAGAACCAGGCAGCCAGTTTCTCTTTAATCAGATTTTCTCAAAGGAAACATGATGACCAGCTGCAGAATTCCTATTGAGCATACATGTATTTGCTAGAAAAAAAGCCTCATAATATTCGCTTTTCACTTGGTTGCTTACTCTTAAAAACTTGTTATTAATCAATCTTAGGTGCTCAATCTATTCATTTCCTCATGAAAGAATGAGAAAAAATTCATTTTTCTTTTGTCATGTTCTCTTAATCAGGCTGTTTTCCTTGCATTGCCTATATTTCCTAAAACTGAATAGGACAGAGAGGGAAGGGAGAAAGAAAAAAAAAGAAGATCAGCAACATCAAGGTTACAATCCGAATTGCACTTAAAAATAACTGAGAAAACTTTATAGCATGCAAAGAAAATCATACAACACAATATAGTGCTAGAAAGAAAAACATTTTCTTTATTTACAGTTAACTTCTCCTCCTCTTCCTCTCCCCAAAGTACTTTTGAACACTAATGACAAAGTAGGACATATGCTATACAGTCCCCCACAAGTCCAACAAATACTGAAAAAGTCCAATATTTCCAAGATTTTCTTGTTCTGTCATATTTCACACACAATTATTGCATTGTAATCCCACATTAAGTCACTGGTTTTATTACTATTCATCTCCATCTCCAAAATAATCTCTCTGCTTCATTTCCAACATACTCTCAAGTCTTCTAGTCAACTCGTGCTCCCTTCCTTCACTCCCAACATTTTCTGTTGAAACATTGGAAAAACTTTCACATATAGTGTCTCTGTGTGGTCTTTATTACTAGAAGAACAAGCAGAATTTATGTTTCACGGTTCACTTTTTGTTAGAAACACTTCTATTATTTCATCCTTAGCATACACTTCATCAAAAATGATTTTGTCCCTCCAGAGAAGAATACTTTAAGACAGCTGAGTGCAGCAGTTTGAATCTCACACCTGCGTCTTGACATTCCCTGAATAGTGGAACAAATTTATTTCTCTTCTGCCTGGTGTACAATGAGTAATCATTCTCCACAAACATCTGCTGTCTCCCACTTTTAGTACTTTGTCCTTCTGCCACAGTTTTGTCAAAAGGAACTCCTTCTGCTGGTAGGATTGCATCTTTACTATTAAAGGTCTAGGTTGCTTTCTCATAGCAAAGTCTGGAGCATGCACATGATGTGTCCTTTCAACTAACAACTCCTGCAGTGGAATACCAGTCCAGTGGCTTACTTGTGCTTTCATAAAATTAATGCAGTCTGTTCCTTCCAGCCTCTCTGGTATACCTGAAAATCTCAGTTTTTCCCTATGGGCTCTGTCCTCTAACTCTAATTAGTTTTTAAACAGTTCTTCCTGAGCAGTCTCATTCAGCCAGCCTTTTTCTCATTCCAACCTCTGATTTTTGCAGCTTTATTGCATCATCTGAATAGTTTTTTTAAAGCTTCTTCCATTTTCCAGCCTATTGTTGCTTGTATTGATATACTCCAACAGTGTTTTGTTTATTTTAACCAGGTCTATGTGCAGTTGCCTTGTATCTTCCTGTAGGCTACTGGAATTCATGTATGGAGGCTGCATAGCTTTTTGCTAAACAGCTGCAGAACTTTCCCCAGTGTTTCTTCCTCATTTTTTGTAGTTGATTTTTTTCCAGTCCTCTGTATTTGTTTTTTTCCTGGCATTCAGTCAGTGTACTTACTAGCCAGTTACTGAAATTTACCCATAAACACAAATCTGCTGGCCTTCTTTGCTGAGTTTCTGTTTTCACACTGAGAGAGCTAGAATTAAGGTGGTACTCATTGTGCAGCCATCTTGGAAACTCATGGTTTCAATGTCCCAAGTTTTATTAACTCTGTACAAATTCTAAAAACATTCATAAAGTAACATTTTTCTAAGAATAGTACTTGTGTTCAAAAACTTCAGAAATTTTCAAGCACTGGTGCTTTATAAACACAATAAATTCAACAAAATAAAATTACTGGAACCAGTGTCAGAAATCCTACCTAAATCACAAAGGCAAGCAATAGCCCAAAAGGACAAATTACTAGGTCAAATACCGATCTATGTATACTTGCAGCTGTGGTTGATAATCTCCCATTTTTATTGTAACCATAGAAGCTTGTCTGTTTTTTTCATGCAATGTTGACATCTTAATGATGTGTTAAGCCAAGAGAAAAACAACAAAACATTACTACAGTGCCATACATACTATCGCACAAACTACACATTAAAAACAAACAAAGACCTCACTTCAGAAAAATACTTTTGTGACTGTGTCAGATAGAAGTCGATATATAAGCAATACTGCTGTTTGTATGAACAGCTCCTGCTGCTTCTTTCAAAGGTAGGGCACACTTGCACACCTAAGCAGGCCAACTTTCCCCATAGAACACAGTAAACTAGTTGCTGCTTAGGATCTACTGCGGACACCTTTTAGCTGAAGTGGAACACCCAGTTCCTTTAGCACTATGCATACAAAATGTGTTTGAGTAGCAATCTTCCATCTTCTGATAAGCATGTTAGGAAATCGGGCAGTCATTTTGAGAAAATCAGCACCAAACCTCAAGGTGTAAAATGTTGTACTGGCAGACTAGAAGGGCATTACTGCATGTAATCGAAATATTTGTATGTTATGTACCCTCTTGTTTAAGCTACAGTTCCAATGCCCTCGCAGCCCCTCATCTACATCCATCCCCACACAACCCTCCCACAAACACACCCTCTATTCACATATGAATCAACATCAAGCCTACATTTTTTTCTTTTAGGATGTTTCATCAGGATGCAATTTCCTATAAAGTCCCTATCACAGTTCATCAAAACACTGCATTGTTGTATTACTTACCAGAGCACTCTGCTGCTTTTATAAAATAAATAAAGAAGTCTACAACTAATGATGCAACTCAATTCCCTATTGTAATTCCTAGACTCTGAATTACGAGTCCAGAATTACAAAGAAGTTAAGCTAATGAACAGTGAAGGTAGACAATCGCTGTTCTCCCTTTATTCTTCTTTAGTGGGGTAAGACCCCCCCCCCTACAGCACACCCACATCCACATTACTTAGTATATACTAACTCAGAGACTCACATACCCCAGAGAAAAGTTAACAGTCTGGGACACAACTACCTCAGATTTACAGGAGTCTCCACTTTCACATACTCTGTCTCATTTTTCTAGGACACTCTTGTATGTCTTGGAATTTTAAAACAGTTACACATGAAGCATACAATTTCAGACCTGTGTAACTTCTGCCTTTCAATAACAGCACTCTTTCACTGAAAAAACTATGTACTTTGTTAGCAAGTGTGTGTGGGTACATGTGCGAGTGTGTATGCCTGCCCACTATTAGATATCAGTCAATGTGAAAAGTCAGAATTCTACAAGATTCTAGGAACAGTTGAAGTCCTCTAGATACTACAGTAACCCTAATTATGCAACAGAATTCCACTCTGCAGAAAGGACCAATTTATGAAAAATCAATATTATACCAACGGATATATAGAGCAACCCATTAATTTTAAACAGTACAAATTATGTTTTAAGATAGTGACCACATTACTCTTACCAACTAAAGTAAAATCTTTTTTCCCCCTCTTTATAAATGAGTTTCAGCACCTCTTTGCAGTACATTCAGGATTGGTGTAACATTCTGAATACTGCTGAAAATATCACATACACAGCCACCCAGATTTTAGTCTTGATTATAGATGTAGCATTTACAATAACCAAGATCAGGTCTTGGCTTTCCAGCCAAATGCTTCAATTACTTAGAGTTTGACAGTTTTTTTTCTTTCAAACTATACATTTAAAAGGGGACAACAGTAGGAATACTATTCATTCTCCCCAGAACCATAAACATACCCTATAAATATCTGAATACAAAAGTTTCTCCAAAACAAACAAAAATCTAAATTCTTATATTGGACAAATTGTTAAGCAGGCAGAATTTCAGACTAGTGTAATCAGAGAGACACACAATGTTAAAACTACTACCCCACCATAGAACTTATTTTCTATTAAAAAGTTGAACTACAGATCTGTCTTACCCTTAACAGAACAGAATAATATCAGAATGTTCAGAAGGTGGCCACATATGAATGTAAAGTTGTTCCCTAGCAGAGCACCAACTTAAAATTATAGAATGTTATCTTACTGAACTGCTTTTAAATCCCAAGTCAGGTAGCTCCTCTTCTCTACCTGAGAATTCAACAGTGTGTAAACTACTTGTGTGACCTATTTTAGCTCCACAATTACTTTAGCTTTTTTAATATGTAAACATACAATACAGTTCCTTGCAATAATTCAAATGTATGCTAAACAATGAAGACCATGAAAAACTTTTAGTTATGTACTCACCATAACTTCAGATGTTTGGGATCCATCTCGCCTACATTCTGACTGATGGGTTCGGAGCCGATCCCTCGGCTCCGACTCGGCACGCTTATGCCAAAGAGCGAAGTCTCTTATTGGCTGAGCTTACTATATCCCAGGATGCACCACTACCAGTCCCCCAGATCTAGTTTGTCCGCATACATGCACACATGCACGCACTGCTTATATAACATCGTCAGATGAAACAAGATAAAACAGTAGAACTCAAAACCGTTCAATCTCTTCTGATCTCCAAGGCTGGGGAAGGAGGGTGGGTATTAGGAATGTAGGCGAGATGGATCCCAAACATCTGAAGTTATGGTGAGTACATAACTAAAAGATGTTATGTGATCCTATCTCGCCTATATTCTGACTGATGGGACAGCGTGGCAAGCACCTGAATCCTGGGTGGCTCACTGGAAAACACTCCTGAGTACCATGGAACCAAATGATGCTCGCCCTTTAGATGCCACATCCAATTTATAGTGGGAAATGAAAGTGTGCGGGTTGGACCAAGTAGCCGCAGCACAAATCTCAGAAATAGCGAGCTTGGAATGAAAGCATAATAGAGGTAGCCATAGCTCTGGTAGAGTGAGCTTTGATAGATGTTGTAAGTTGCTTATTTGAAGAGGAATAAGCCTGAGTTATGCAATCTCTAATCCATTTGGAAATAGTAGCTTTAGTGATGGTTTTACCCAATTTATTATCTGAAAAGGACACAAACAATTGGTCTGCTTTTTGAATTTGTTGAGTCCTGTCTAGATAGAAGCGCAATTGCCTGTGAACATCCAATTTATGCAAGGTGTATTCCGCTTCATTTGAAAATTTTGGAAAGAAAACTGGTAGCTCTAGAGATTGTTGGAGACAGAGATTAGAACAAACTTTTGGAACAAAAGATGGATTAGGCCTAAGTGATACTCTATCCTTGTGAAAAATCAAGTACGGTGGTTTGATAGATAGGGCTTGAAGTTCTGAAACTCTTCTTGCAGAGGTAATTGCAACTAAGAAGGCAGTTTTCCAAGACAGATATTTTAACTCACATGTAGCAGCCGGTTCAAAAGGGGAAGATGTTAAGGCACGAAGTACCAAATCAAGATCCCACGGGCGCGCAGGATGAAAAACTGGGGGTCTTAACAGCACAGCACCTTTCATGAAAGTTTTACATAATCTGCTGCTCATCAACGGTGGGTCTATGGATTCGTGAAATTTGGAGATAGCTGCTAGTTGGACTTTAATAGTAGAGACTGAAGATCCCTGATTAAACAAGGATGTTAAAAATTTCAAGACCTCTGGTATCGGGGCAGTAATAGGGTCTAAGCCTCTGAGTTGAGCCCAGATAGCAAACCTCTTCCACACTGAGGTACAATTTCTTAGTGGTGGGTTTGTGGGCCGAAGATAAAATGTGAATAACTTCCGGGTCTAAGGTGTGATTTCTGACTAAGGTCGGAAGTGGAGGAGCCAAGCTGTTAATTTCAAAGTGTGAAGGGACTGGTGCTGTCGTCCCGACTGATGAATCAGCAGGTCCGGAGTTAGATCCAAAAACCAAGGGCCGTCCAGAGCATATTTCTTTAGGTAGGGGAACCATACCTGACAAGGCCAGTACGGAGCAATTAGAATCATTGTGGACCCCAATTGGGAAGCTTTCTGGATGACTTTGGGGAGGAGTGGAACCGGAGGAAAAGCATAAAGTAGTCCTGTTGGCCAAGGTTGGACTAGAGCATCCGTAGCTGCCTCCCCCTGACGCGGAGTCAAGGAAAAGAACCTTTTGCACTTTGTGTTTTGTGGTGTTGCAAACAGGTCGCAGCATGGGGTCCCCCATCTTTTGAAAATCCGAGCTGCTACTGTTTCGTTCAGGGACCACTCGTGAGGAGAGAGAATCGTCCTGCTTAATCTGTCTGCCAATATATTGGATTTTCCTGGAATGTGGGTCGCTACCAGGAAGCGGTTGGTAGCTACAGCCCATTCCCACACCCTCATGGCCTCTCTGCAAAGGGGGTAAGATCTGGTCCCTCCTTGTTTGTTTAGATACCAGACCACCGACATGTTGTCCGTGTGGATAGCGATAATGCCTTGAGGAAGAAACTTGTGGAGGGCTTGTAGGAACAGAAGTACAGCCCTCATTTCCAATACATTGATATGGAGAAAAGTTTCGTCTGGGAGCCAAGAACCCTGAACTAACCTGCCCAGACAATGCCCCCCCCACCCCGTCTGGGAGGCATCCGTTGTCAGGGTGGCCACCGGAGGGGGTATAACAAAAGGTCTTCCCAGATTCAGATTGGATGGCTGAAGCCACCAGCGGAGGTCCCGTTTGCACGTTTCTGTAATCAGTATGAGATGATTGAGGGGGAGATCCTGAAAGGACCATTGTGTCGATAACAGCCACTGAAGAATCCTCATGTGCAATCTTGCCAGCGGAACTAGGAGAACCGTGGCCGACATTGAACCTAAAAGTTGCAGGACCATCCTGGCTGGGGCTTTGGATCTTGGAAGCAGGGCTCGGACTTGACCTTGTAATGTTTGGATCCTTTCGGTAGGAAGGAAGATGCGCATCAATTTTGAGTCTATCTCTGCTCCTATGAATCTTATGCGCTGAGAGGGCAGCAAGACAGACTTTGACCAGTTGAATGTAATTCCCAGGGAAGCACCCAGGGAGATGGTGGCTTGTAGGTTGTCTAATAGTAGATGCCTGGTGGTGGCAGTCAGGAGCCAGTCGTCCAGATAGGGAAACACTTGGAATCTGAGACTCCTCAGGTGAGCAGTCACTACTGCCAAACACTTGGTGAACACCCTGGGGGCTGTGGTGAGACCAAAGGGCAGTGCACAAAATTGGAAATGACTGTCTCCCAGGCTGAAGCGCAGATACCTCCTGGACGCCCGATGTATCGGTATGTGATAATAGGCGTCCTTGAGATCTATGGAGCACATCCAAACATCCTTCTCCAACAATGGGAGAATGGATTGTAAAGTGACCATTCGGAATTTGGACTTCACGACGGACTGGTTTAGTTTGCTGAGATCCAATATGGGTCTCAGGTCCCCTGTCTTTTTTGGCACTAAAAAGAACCTTGAGTAATTTCCGGATCCGATCTGGTCTCTGGGGACCGGTTGGATGACTCCTTTTTCTAGCAGCTTTGAAGCTTCTGCGGCTGCAATTTCCCTTTGACTGGGTGGTGGGTCCGGGATTTTTTTGGACGGTGGAGGTGAGTGTGTGAAGGGAATGGTGTAACCTCCGGCAATAATCCGAAGCACCCATCTGTCCTGAGTAATGGACTCCCAGGCTTTTAGATGCTTGGCAGCGGCACCCGACTGGCTCCGGAGCAGCACAGCCGGGCAATCCCTCATGAAGTGTGGGAGGCTGAAGAGCCACGAAAGGACTCGCGGTCTCCAGTGTTGCGGGGCCCTCTGCCGCCTCTGGGACGGCATCTCCCAGAAAAATTTCCCGTCCTCTGCCTCTGGAAGGGAATCTTCCTGCTGTTGAGGAAAGAACTTCTGTGATTTGGAACCACATCTTCCCTCCTCTTTTAGCCTTGGGATAAGGCCGAAGGGAGTGGAATAACGTGCTCCTATGGCAGATAAAGTTTTTCCCTCTTGCTCACAGCGGGTAAGAGTGTCTTTACCTTGGGTCCAAACAAAGAGGACCCATCAAAGGGAGCATCGGAAGGAAGACTTGAAGGCCTCTGAGAAATGACACAAGCGGAGCCAGGCTTGTCTCCGTGAGAGCCACGCCTGTGCCTGCCGCTCTGCCGCCCTTGCCGCATATGAAATGAGCCTCATGGACGAGTTAGAAATCGAGGTAAGGATAGCCAACTGAGAGCTAACCGACTGGGCTAGCTGCTCAGGTAGGTTACCTGAGAGGGAATCTGACAGCTCCTTGACCAGATCCCTCTGTAGTCTGGTGAAATGTGCCAAATAATTCAGGGACCTTAGAGTAAAGGCCGCTGAAGTCAGGGTGTGCTTCCGCATCGGTCCATGCTTTTAGACTCCTTATTAGGAGGATGGACGGACGTTGAAGCCTCTGCCACGTCCTGCTGTGTAGCAGATGCCACCACCATGGCATCTACAGCCACGCCTTTCATCAAGAACTCCTTCTCGGGTGGGGCAGACAAAAATTTGTTAGGGCGAGAAGGCACTGGTTCCACAGTATCTGGATGTTCCCACGCCCTCCGACAAACCAAATCCAGGAGCTTGTTGAAGGGCAGAGACACCCAGGAGGCGGAGGGCTGAGCCCCAAAGGCCTTGAGAAGCACTGACTCATCAGCGGAGGGGGGTTTGGATATCCAGCCGCCTCGTTGCTTAAGGATCTCTAGAATGTCTGCAAATGAGACATCATCCGAGGACGACTTTGGGGACCCCTCCGCATCATCAAGATCAGTGTCCGATGTAAGAGACTCGGGGGAGTCCACGTGCTTCCTCTTGCACGATCTCTTCCTTGGGGCTCCTCAAGACAACTCGAAGAACCCTCAGGAGGAGGGGAACCCCAGTGGGGTAACCTCAGGCCCCAGGGCTCCGCTGCCTAGGGACAGGGGAACTGCCAAAGACCCAGTCTCCATGCCCAGGGAAGGTGCCGGTAAAGCCGTAGAGATGGCCGAAGACTTGGCCAAGGCACTCCTCATAGCTCTGAAAGCCGGACCCCCAGAATCCTGGGAGTGTCCGGTCCCCGGAGCCATGATAGCAGATGGAAGTCCCGCAGCCGAAGCACCGAGAGGGAGGCTCGGGACCGACAGCATTGGTCCCGAAACATCACCCCCGGGTCCGGCCGAAGAAGTCCGCGTGCTAAACTCGGACCCGAAGGCGGGGTTGGAGTAAGGGTCGAGCCGACCCTAGGATCTCCACTGGCTCCATCAGCACCTGCTCCGGAGCTGAAGCGGTCGGAGGAGGAATGGCAATGGAATGGGCTATCGGCTCCGAAGCCAATTGGGTTGGAGCCGAAACAAATTTTTGAAAGACTGGGGACTGGAACAGTCTTTGGAGCACCCTGTCTATGTCCGAATCTGACATCCTCGATGACCTAGAGGAGACCGAACGGGTTCGAGTAGGCCTCTCCAACGGCCCCAAGGGACTAGGGGACCGGCTCCGAGGCGACTCGATAACTATCGGCGAAGGAATGCACAAACCAGTTTCCATCGGTGCCGAGGAGGACTTAGGCGTCGAGGAGGAAGTGTCTGAGCGGACAACCTTCATCGGCTCCAAGATCAGTGGAGCCGATGAAGGTGACCTGCCTCTCGACGCCCCAGCCATCGGCTCCGAAGCCAGAGGAGTCGAGACTGGAGGCATCGAGGCAGACCGTTCCGCCCTCGGCTCTGAAGTCCTTGGAGCCGAAGGAGAAGCCTGCCTATGTCTTTTGGCGGTCGGGTCCGACGGACTGGTCGGAGCTGACGCCCTTTTCTTTTTAGCAGGAGAAGGAGAGGACGCTAAAGCTTCTTCAAAAGAGGGTTTTATAAGGCCTTTCAAAATAAGTTTATTTTTCCTCTCTTGGAGGACCCTCGAGGAAAAAGCGTGACACACGCTGCAGGACTCCTGCAAATGTTTGGCGCCCAAACAATATACACAGAGAGAGTGGTCATCCGTGATAGACATTTTAAAACTGCACTTAGTGCACTTCTTAAAGCCCGAAGGCCTAGGAGCCGGAGACATTATAACCACAACTCAGTAACTCTCTCACAGAAAAAAACCCCTACTATTCTGTATTGTCTATCGAAATTGACTGACACTACAAAGATTAGCTTACGGTTGCCGGTTAAGAATGACAGCCCGATAACAACAGGGAATATAACTCAAGGGGATCCTAGAACCCCTAAGGATTTGAAAGGAACTGACTGACAGGGAAGGCCCTACAGATCAAGGGGGCCTAGAACAAACACCCAATCACACACAAATTTTCCACAAAAAAATCCCACACACAAAAGTACAGAGTAGCTGTTAAAACAACTTTTTGTAATAGAAATAGCAAATTCCTGACAGAAAAAGTTAGTGAAAAAACACTACTTAGCTCAGCCAGCTCGAGACCACGTCTTTGCTAATTAGCGGCAAACGAGATCTGGGGGACTGGTAGTGGTGCATCCTGGGATATAGTAAGCTCAGCCAATAAGAGACTTCGCTCTTTGGCATAAGCGTGCCGAGTCGGAGCCAAGGGATCGGCTCCGAACCCATCAGTCAGAATGTAGGCGAGATAGGATCACATAACATCAATACATTTCCTTGCAATAATTCAAATGTATGCTAAACAATGAAGACCATGAAAAACAAGAATATTCCCAGACACATCCAACAATACCTGGAAGTATATTTTTATAAACAGTTTTATTGATTTTAATTATAATGAAAACAATCACAGACATATAAAAGATAATTTACATTATAGATTTACAAACTGATAACATATTTAAAGCATTTAAATATGAATATACAAATACCAAAGCAAACAAACTAAAGTATGTACATAGACATCTAGTATTTATAACATTAACATACACTATAACCTTCCTTTTGTAACTTCTCAAATGACAAGACAGACAATTACCTTTATGCAAAATTATCATTTTTTTCCAACATATTTTGTAAGTTAACCCATAAATGACATTCATATGTCTTTCTAGATGTTCTAGGGATTATGGTTCTTATCTGTAAATGACTAACTTCTTTTAATAAATTAGTAAACTCAGAGAATGTAGGAGGATGTTTTGAAGTCCAATTTTTTGTTATGATCTTGATAGCTACTGCCAACATAGTCCATAGTAATGAGTATCTGGTTTTCCTAACACATTGCGGAACAGATGTATTAAACATGATTAATGATCTATTCAATATGAAGTTGTCTGAAAAAAGTGCTTGTAAAAAGTAATTTACTTTATTCCAAAAGATATTCAAGGTTGGACAATCAAAAAACTTGTGTGCCCAGTTAATATCTACATTAGAGTTGCATATATTATAGATGTTCTGTTTTTTATTAAGTTTGTCCATTATTTGTGGTGTATAAAATGATCTAGTCATGAATTTCCATGTGTAAATCTTCCATTTCAGAGAAAATTACATTTTCCCAGCTGATTGTAGCATATTAACCTTAACTTGCTCACTTGGGGAATTATGAGTAATTAAATTACAGCTCCAGTGGTTATGTGTGCAAGAACATGTTTCTTCTCTTAAAAGTCTATAAATAAAGGAGAGACTACCTGAATAGGTATGCTGGTGTAATAATGTTGATTGAAGAAATTGTAATGATATCCTGGTGTCATGTTTACTAGTTGGTGAAACTTGTTTCAGCTTATTATCAAGCTATAGTACAAGTGTTTATCTAAACATGAGGAATTATTAAGTTTATATTCCTGTATAATATGATCCATTGAACTAGTCTTGCATTCATAAGTTAGCTGGAACCAGTATTTGAGTTCATTATTTTTCAGTTGAGAAATTTTGTTAATATCTGAGGTAACAAAAGTCTCTTGTGTATATGCTATAGGAAATAACAAAAAAGTAGTCTTTATACTTAACATTTTTATTAATATATATATATATATATATATATATATATATATATATATATATATATGTGTGTGTGTGTTTCTAAAGTTAATTATAATATTATGTATGTAACTGGCAGTATGATTAGGATTAGTATGTGTGATAAAATATTCTTTTAAGATCCATATAAAAGGTGTGTTTTTGATCCATATAAAAGGTGTGTTTTTGAATTCTAGTTGATATGATGTTGGTCTCATTATAAATTCCATGGCTGATACTTCCCATAAAGATTTCCATTTAGCTAAATAAGTTATATCTAAGAGCAGAGAAATTGATCTGATTATAGCGGAAATTAAATAGAGATTTAGATCTGGGAAAGCTATTCCACCATTCTTCCAGCTGTTAGTATGTTGATTAATAGTAATTCTAGGTTTTTCTTGTGACCAAAAGAATCTTAATATTAAAGTGTTTAGTTTATTTATAAACCTTTTTGAGGGCAGAATTTGAATGGATTGTATTATGTATAAGATTTTGGGTAGAATTATCATTTTTATAATGGTTAGTCTTTCTTCTGTAGTAAATATTAATGTATTCCATTTTGAAAAGAATTCTTGGATATTTTGCAAACATTTGTTATAGTTTAATTGAATTATTGATTTAATGTCTTTAGCAATAATGATTCCAAGATATGTGATTTGATCTGCATTAGCAATGTGATATGTATTATTTCTTATCATCCTTTTTATTATTAGGATATATGGGTAGAATTTTTGTTTTATTGTCTTTGAATGATAGACCGGACATCATTTGAAACGTTTTAATTTATTCATATAATGACATGAATGAGGAGTCACCTCCCTTTGTAGTGATAAGTACATCATCCGCAAACAGCTGGATTTTGGCTATATTGTCTCTATCCATTTCCAAATCCTCTATTTCTTTATTGTTTTTTTTTTTTTATTTCATTTGCCCAGGGTTCTATGATCAAAGTAAATAGTAGAGGAGAGAGAGAGAGAGAGAGAGAGAGAGAGAGAGAGGACATCCTTGTTTAGTGCCTTTTGTAACAGATATTTTATTGGAATTATATGACCCTATTTTGATATATGCATAGTTTTTTTCATATAAATGTTTTAGAAGATTAATAAAATTATGCGAAAAATGTAAGCATTCCATAAGAGTAAATAGATAGATCCAGTTAGAATCAAAGGCCGCATTAATATCAAGACTAATTAATGATAAGTTCCTTTTCTTCCTTTGTGAGAAGTCTATAATAGCTAGGGTTCTTTTTATATTATCAAAAGTAGTTCTGTTACGTTATAAATCCTGTCTGGTTTTCGTCTATTAAGTGGGGTAAGAATTTCTTCAATCTTTCTGAGAATATATTCATAAACATCTGAGAATGTATTCATAAACATCTTATAAATCGATATTCGGTAAAGATGTTGATCTGTATGAAGAACAGAATTTTGGGTCTTTATTTGATTTTAAAATAGGGGCTATAAATGTATATTTCCAGGATGGGGGGTGTAATATCCTTTTGGGCCGAATTATATACTTTGTGTAGTAAGGAAATAGCCTTTTTGGGCATTATCTTATATATTTCAGGAATAATTCCATCGTTACCTGGAGCTTTGTTTAGTTTAAGCTTACTTAATTGACTTTGTATATCTGATAAAGTAATTTATCAATGACTTCATTGTTGTTTGTTTAGTTTATTATATATATTCTTGTTACTATAATCTCTTATGTTATCTTGCGTTTGAATTTGTTGTATGGATTGATTCATTTCATCAAAGTGACATCTAAACTCTTCTAATATATCTTGCATACTATGTACTTCTCTTTTCTTTTTTGCAGAATGTATTTCTTTAATATAATTATATTTATTTAATCTTTTGGTCTTATTCTTAAGGTTTGACAGATGTTTAGGATTTACAGAATTAGCAAGAAACCTATATTTTTCTAGTGTTATCTTTGTTTTATGATGTAGGATAGATCTATATTCCTCATTTAATTTGTATATCGCATCCCTTATATTCTTTGAAGACAAATTGTCTTTATTATTTGTGTATAATGAGTCCAGTTTATCCTGTATTATTCTTATATCTTTATCCCATATCTTCATCTTATTATGAAACCATTTATTTGTCCATATAAATATGCTTTTAGGGCATCCCAAATAAATATATCATGTGTGTCTGATGGTGAATTTATATTAATGAAGTTTTGTGTCTCTTCTGTTATGAATAATTGAAAATCCTTAAGTTGTGTGAGATATGCTGGAATCCTTTTAATTTGGACATTGTGGGTGTTATTAATATTAAGTTCAAATATGATAGTATTATGGTCAGAGATTGGGCAAGACACAACTTTGCTATTGGTCAGGTTATTCATTATCTGTGTGGAAAGAAATATTCTATCAATTCTAGAATATGTTTTGTATCTATTAGAATAGAACATGTATTGTAATGAGTTATGATCCACAAAACGATGTATGTCTTTGAGTAGGTATAAGTCTATGAAATTTAAAAGTTGTTTAGCTTGTGCTGTAATTTTTCTTTTTTCTGAAGTGGTTGTATCTTTGGGGTCTAAGGTACAGTTGTAGTCACCTGCCATAATGATATGTCCCTCAGATAGTGAAACTATTTGGTTCAATATGTGTCTAATAGTATTAGTACCAATACCAGGTAACCAATAGTTGTTTATTAATGTACACAGTTACTTACCCATCTCAATTACAGACAAGCAAAGTAAACCTTTATTGTCTTGGTATGTTTTGATTATTCTGGGTAATGGTAATGTTTTGTTCCACAATATTGCTACACCTCTTTTGTTTTCGTACACTCTGAGCTTACTATATTTGTGTATTTATATGTATCTAGAAATGTAACAGTATCTTTTGTTAAATGGTTTTCTTGTAAGAATGCTATATTAGGTTTATGAAAAGCTAGATATTTAAATAAATTACTTCTTTTATACAGATTGTTCAAACCATTTATGTCAAGTGACATACCTTTCAACATAGTCATATTATGTAATTGTACCTGAAAGATGCATTAGTAACATATCAATATCATATGTACAATGTGAAAATTTCCGCAAAAGTGAATTTGTTCCTAGTAAAAATATTAAATCTCATGTCTTTAGGAAAAAAAAGTGTATTCCTTGAGCTTTATTCTCTATATTTTCTGTAAATAAGCTACTCTGGATGTCAAAAAACTCTTTTTTTTTAAAAAATTATTACATACACTAGATAAAAACAAAACACCCCAATGCTCCCCGCCTGGAGTTATAACATCCTAATTCCAATGACATCTGTCACCGAGATCAACCCCTAAACTGTAACAACAGAGTACAAACTCCATTAATAACATACTTTGTGGTGGTGCTGCGGTAGCACTGTCGCCTCACAGTTAGATGATGCACGTTTGATTCTCAGATAGAGCGTCTTCTGTGTGTCGACATGCATGAATGGGCGTTCCTTCGTTGAAGGTTGTGTGTTGGGTCCGGCAAGCCAGCACGTAAAAATCTACTGCCAATCATTAGCGGACCGGAGTTCCGCTGTGGCGACCCCTAACCGGGAAAAGCCGAAAGACAGTTGTATACTTTAAGTTAGAAACATTAAGATAACCAAATTCTAATGAAATCATTAATTGTCCCAATATAGTGTTATCTGGAAGGTTTATACGTTCACAGATATATCATATCTAATAAGAAACCTATGTAACCTAATAGATTCGAGATATGATTTACATTCCCAAATAAGGCAAATGTCTAACAGATTATTTAAAAAGACCAAGTAATTTAGCCCACTGCCTTACTATTAACATAGATAACAGAGGTTGTGTGTATAAACAACATTTCTATTAGGCTATCAGATATAATACGTTATCCAGAACACAATGTTATTGTTCAAACCATGGTTTGTTTAAATGTAATTCTATTTTGTATTAACATGTTTGGAACTCTCGTTATAGCTCTTCCCTTTATTCAACTTGTATACATGGACACGAGAGGGAAGAGAGAGAGAGAAGAAAAAAAAAGTAAAACAAGGCTAAAATGTAGTAAGGATCCCGTGTAAATAGTTATATTTAGAATGACTATTTAAAAGACGTAGGTGTAATTATAAAGAGTATGTCATTTAAATAAACATTGTATCACCCCCAAATGGGATGTAGTCACTATAAACACATGAATATACAACCGTTTTCACTAGTGGCAGAATAAGATATCTATTTGCAAAGTTCTTTTTAGTATACTACTTTTGTTATTCAATTCTTTGCTATGCAAATGAACATTCTGAAATTATATGCATAACCGTACTTATGACACTTAAATATAAAGATTGCACAAATTTGTGAAGATATTAACTCTGAGTATGGTAACCATAATCATAGTATGCAGTGATACTTCAAAGAAAGATGAGGGAGAGAAAAAATATATATATACATATACATACATATATATATATATATATATATATATATATATATATACATACATGCATACATACACACACACACACATATATATATATATATATATATATATATATATATATATAAAAATTTATATTATATACACACACACACACACACACGGGTCTACCTGAGATGGTCGACAGGCCATATGATCGACACTCATTTGGTCAACAGTTCATTTGGTCGACAAGCAGATTTGCCCCCCTCCCCAATGTTGTGCGACCCCGGAGTTGATATATATAGTTAGGGGGGTGTGGGGGGCACAGCCTCCCACATAACATGCTTGTCGACCAAATGAATGTCGATCATATGGCCCTTCGACCATGTGAAGTAGACCCACACACACACACACACACACACACACACACACACACACACACACACACACACACACACACACATACAAAAATGAATGTTACCATCAGTATTTACACTTGTAGGGTCTAAGAATAAAAGCACATAGATATTTACATTTTAATACTCACACAGTTATCTCATAACCATCTCCTTTCTCACCTCTTTTCTTTTTACATTTTCTTCCTTTATCTGTTCTGCAATCCTTTCTTCAAGTCACAAAAGATGAAGATATTATGTTATTGTAATATGTAATCTTGTCATTGACCGTATAAATGATCATTTTACATAAATAACAGTTGATTTAAAACAAAAAAGACTGTTAAACCAAGTTACAGTCAAAATACATTTCTGCACTTCCTGGAAATGTTCGTCGCACTGTGATGTCATCCAGCTGCTTCACATCATCGAGGGAGTTCAAAGAAGAGATGATTCCAGAAACTGTAGAAAAAGTTTTCCAAATGAATAATTAGCTTGTGAGAGCACTGCATGAGGTAAGGAGAATGTTCAAAGTTGTCTCCCTTATTTTTTTGGCGGGAAACAGCAGAGTTTCAGTAAAAAAAAAAAAAAAAAAAAAAAAAAGTTTTATACATGTGAATCAGTATATATCCGTTTCCCATACTAGAAACTGCAAAACTGTCATAAAAAAAAAGTTTTCAAACAAAGCATGAAAGTAATGTAACTTTTCCTACTGCTTTGTTTTGTCATTTAAAAGCACTATGTTTATTTTTAACTATATATATTCCCTAGAGTTCAGATTAATATATAAATAATAAGCCTTGTAATAGCAACACATATAACATCTCCCAGCATCTCAGAGCTAACGTATGCGTTGGCATTTAAACCCACAGATACTACACTAACTTCCCAACATTTACCTATCCTGAACAAATGTATATCATGTACATATTTAATAATTACACTGTGAATTCTTGTTCTACTCTGAGGGTGTAACACAGTTTATGCTCAGTGTTGACCAGTACTGTATGATTAGAAGTGAGATGGAAACTGTTATATGAATATGTTATTCTCTAGGACTTAAAAGTGCAATTAGAAGAGAGAAGAAGGCTTCGAGTATGTTATGCATTGTTATTACTTTAAGTTTAGAGAGACTTATGTATACTATGCTATATATATATATATATATATATATATATATATATATATATATATATATATATACACAAGAAATTATATGTATATATATAAAAAAATGTTATTTTCTTTCCCTCCATTCCATCCCTCCTTACTTTATATTTTCCAATGTATCCCTGCATTTTATCTTACATAGAATATTAAATATTTATAACTGTATATATTATAGCTGTGTGAAATTAAAGTGTAATATACAGCTAAGTAGTATCCTATAATATTAAGCAGATACTGAAGTAATGCATTTTATATGGTATGCTTACTTATATAAAACGAATGCCTAAAGTGTTAATTATAAATATATTGATGGTAGATTAAGTATGTTACATTATACCAAATTAAGTTATGAATGAAACATTATATATATGTAACATATGAAAAGCAGTGTAAATCTTACCTTGCATTTATAACATATCAAAACAGACTTGTTAATAAAAGCATAATCCACAATAACAGTCCGTTTTATAAATAGTCTGTATTTCTCATTTATTCTTTAGTCTCTTTTGTTTTTCAGTAGATTTCCATGTAGTTTTAGGAGCCTTTCTTTTAAGACAGGGGTTAGCCCACTCCATCTCTTCTATTTTTTCCAGTAATTTGTGGTTTTAACATATGTCACAGCAGAACCAAGATCCTCAAACAATAAAGGTCCATCAGGAAGAAAAATCTTCAGCCTTGCTGGAAACAAGAGATGAGTCTTAATCTGTACCCTTTTCAGTTCTTTAATTAGAGGTAAAAAAAAAAACCTTTGTTTTGGTAATTACCATTGTTGAATAGTCATTATTGAAGCGAATGATAGAGTCTTTGTATTTTAAAGGTGATTCTGACCAGGCTGTTTTTAGAATTAAGTCTTTATCTGAAGATGATAGGAATTTTATTATGACAGATCTAGGTTGTTTCCTGTTGGTACTGTTCCCTGATGTGAGAGACCAATGTGCTCTCTCTATATACCAAAAGATAAAGCCTCTGGCAACTGTAGAAATTTTGGCAGCCATGAGTTAAGGAAACTTATATTGTTTCCTTCTATATTTTCCAGAAGACCAAAAATCCTTATATTATTCTGGCATGATCTATTTTCTAGATCATCCAGTTTATGTTGTAATGAAGTATTTTGTATAAACACAATTTCTATGTTGTTTTCATTTTCTAGCAATCTTCCATCAAAGTCCGTTAATGATTCCTCACTACTAGTAATTTGAATTTTTTGCCGTTTTAAATCCTCATGAAGCATATCCATCTGCTTGGTAGTTTTTTCTTTAAAGTAGTCTATTTTACAGGAAATTATATCAATCTTAGTTGTGAGGTCTTGAATAGTTGTTATTAAAGTCTGTAGTTCCTTTTTTATACTGGAATCCTGGTTGTTTGCCGTAATACAACTCATGTTGAAAATCTCCCAAAAGTGAAGTGTTTGTTCAGATGAAGGTTTTGACTGGAAATTATAACCAATTTCTATTTATAAGTAGATATTCCAGAAGAGAATGTTGAATACTATCAAATTCTGCAAAAATAAATCCACTTTTTCTTGATATGAAAAATTTCCAGTGAATATATATTTTCCTTAGTGGAGCTTGTGAAATCTGCTGCTACACCATGACCATGCTAGCCACACCGCACACCTGAAAGTATCTTTGAATAACACAATAAACTGACAATACAAAGCAAGTGGATAATTCACTGACGTTCTATTGCATAAAAATAATACACAAAGCAAACAAAAAATGCCTACCTGGTACATTAATCATGGCTGTCTCTTTTTCTTGTACCTTCTTTCTCATTATCTTCCCTATAACCCCTATTATTTCTTAACCAGTCATACAGGTCTCTACTCTTAGCATCTTAAATAATTTTTTAAAACAGTGAAATTGTACTACAATATACTTGCTACTCTCTAAAGTTGTGCCTATTAACATTACGGCCCATTCTGCATCTACTGCTACTGGTCATACTGTACAAATTTGCCACTCTGAATTTCATCCTATAATTGTAAACATTACTCCATGCTTTAGATGTAAAAAAAATGCTAATTCTGAACCAGGTGGACTATTGTAGTTAATACAGTTATCCCTAGCAATTTTTTTTATCAATGTGCGTGTGTGTCTAAAATACAGACTTTTAATTGCTGTCCTCTCTCTGTACATATATGTAACCACAGGTCAAATTCATAGACACCTTTTATACGGTGTACACTAGGGTAGAGGCATATACCTATGCATTTTAATGGGGGAATGTGAACAGGGGAAGCAAGGCAGTTACCCTTTATGCAGGCTGACAATCCAGGCAAGCAGTACTGAAATGTGTGAAAGAAAGTATGTGGATTTATATCTGTGAATGGACATTGGTATATGGGGGGTATACATCTCTCTGTGTGCCCCACACAAAGCCAGGGAAGGCAGGTGGGGGGTGTCATGAGCCAGTAAACCAATAGAGATGTCTTCCACTGACACATTATGGGCTGTGTGATAAGGAACTCGCAGCACGCTTTAGAGAAGTGTCAGGAAGATTGACCACACTTGGACAGCTAGTTTGACAAATGTTAAAAGGTAACTTAAGTCAGTTGCATTGGTAACAGACTGTCAGCACACCTCAGTATCAGCTAGTGTGGGTATCTGGTTCATGAATGGCATGTGAATGTGCATCTTTGTGCACGTCTCTCCCTGCTTGACAGGGTCAGTGCTTATGCACATCCTACAGATGTTTTTCAAAGCTGCATCATAAAAATCGAACGAAAAATAATCCAACATTGAAACAGCAAAGAATGACACTATCAAACACTAAAGGCATCTAACAAAGTAAAGACTGCAAAAGGAAAGCAATTTTTTTTAAATTTAAGCTCAGGTGTAGGCTTACGATTAGCACTTACTACTAAGATAATCCATTAACTAAAGGTAGAAACCAAGAATGATTATATAAGTAAGGTAAGACAGCTCTGATTTTTTTGACTTACAACTTTTAAACAAACTCAAGGTAGCATCATTGTGTCAAAAGCTTTTTGTACATCACAAATCAACAAAACAGCAGTGGTAGTGGTACCCAAATTTAATTTAAGAGTAACTTCTCAAAATATCTCATGTAAGTGCAACTAATTGTGAAACACGTGGCTTACTCTATGCAGTAAAATTTACAAAATATGTATAATCAGTATTAAAAGTATTGAGTCTTCAATTAAAAGATTAATTTGTAGCTCCCTTTTTATGAATAAAACAAATAAATCCTTCACAAATATCTCCCAAGGTACTTTCAGGCAGCCATTCATTCAAAAATTTGAAGGAAAAAACATTTTTCTTTAGTTATGTCCATGTATTTATAAAAACTATATGGAAATCCTTCTGTGGAAGACTTCGGTGGTACACGTGAGAAAACAGTATTAAATTTCTGTACTATAAAATGTTGATCTAAGAATGCATTTTCTTTACCATATAACATGGCAGACCAATGTTCTGATGGGAGTATAGAAAACTTTATATATACACTTCAATATGTATTTCTACTGTAATCATAAATCACTGTGATTTGTAGCCAAAGAGCCTTCTAAGTTTGTATAAGCTAGGACTTCCTTTTTTAAACTACTTTATTACAAAGAGGTGAAGCTTCCTTCTAAGTTCCTTGAACAATATATGTCTGCATAAGGTTTATAATTTTTCAGACTTTAAAGAACACAAAAATCATTCAAACTTACTAATTCCATGAAAACTGACTCGTACATAGAATCCTCATAAGCTTCTCGTCTCCATGTACATTTTTCGTTCTCAGAAAATATTTTCTTATTATTAATTTTTAAACACTTAATCCACCATTTATTTACTTTGAATAAAAGGAAATCACAGCAAGATGCTGATTCCACAGGATGCCTTCTTCTAATTTCCACTTACCGATTTCTAAAACGTAACCATTTTCTTTGGAATGTTGTCCTTCCATTAATATCATCAGTATCATTTCCAAGCTTAAAACATAAAAGCCTCATGATCCTTATGTGGTAAACTCTACCTTTTAAATGTCAAGAAATATTTTCTGAATACGCAAAATAATCTCAGTTTTTAAGTTTCCTCGTGTGTGTGTGCATGTGCATACACAAAATCATTACATTTTAAGAAAGACTACTTATAAGAAGCTTTACTAGACCTTTTTACCTTTACACTAGGCGACTGTTGATAACACTCATTAAAATACTAATATTAACCATAACATAAGATAAGCTTGTAGTAAACTGAGTAATATCATTTCCCTCCCCTCCATGCTACTTATCTTTCCCCCCACTTCCTATCAATGTCTGTACATTTTCCATCTTTTTAATGATTATCCTTTTGTTTTTACTCTTATATGTAGTAAATTTTAGACCACTCCTATCAGTGCAACCCTTAAATGTTTATACTTTTTTCTTTTTCTCTTTATTATTAATTTTGTATTTGCATGGTTATATCCTGTACATTTATCTTTGCTGGGGCTCTTTTCCCTTGGGTCTCCAATGAAAACGGGTTGCTTACTATCAATGCAATGCAAACAGTTAATAACCTTTTCTTTTTTACAATTAATGTGTATTGTGATGGTTATTTAATATTTGTATATTGTCACTTTATCTTTACTTATGCTTGCTGGGGCTTTTCCCCTCAGGTCTCCACGGAAAATGGGTTTGTTTGCAAACTCAGCTGGACTAAGCCGGTTAACAAATGTGAAATAAATAAAAATAAATAAATAAATAAAATTTAAAACATACAAAGTCTGTTTTGGGTGTTAACTGTAATACAGTAATTCATCTTTGTCCTTTCAAACAACAAAAGAACAGATTTCCTTTCCACTGCACTTCTCTCTCCCCCCCTCTACCCCCACCAATTCCCAACAACATCTTTACTTTTTTTTCTGCATGTCTGAATTCTAAGCACTGGGGATATTTTTCTTTGATCACAATCAATAATCAAATGCAGGTAAGAACCACATAAGAAACATATTTTGGGCCAACCCAACAATACTTGGTACATGACAAAGGTTTCCTGCCTCATCTTAAAGTAACTATCACTTCCCAACTACCATTCAAAAGTTAAATATCATTATCCCTATAAAACACTTGTTTATGATAAAGTGCATAAAAAATAAATGAACAGTCCCCAAACCATGGTTTAGGAAGCGAGAGTCTGGGTTTGGGGAGCGATGGGGACTTTAGAGTTAGGGTCAAGATTCTGGTAGGGCTACATCGGCTAATGTACTGTGAGGTGGTACACCAGGGGATACAAGACTTAACTATAGCCGGGTTTGCTACTTCACATGCAGGGGATACAACAGTATAGCAGCAATGACAAACTTAGCACGTATGAAAAAGATCAACCTGATAAAATTATCAAAGCTATCAGCCATA
>NC_056747.1:550600873-550658373 GCF_019279795.1 Protopterus annectens | reverse complement strand
CCACAATACAAAGACAAAATGATCAATTTCAACAATTGGCTAAGCTTCTGGTGTCATTCTAAGGGGATCCAGTGTCTGTCTGCCTGGGATGACATGATAGAAAAGCCTCGCTGTTTTGCCACAGATGGGTTGCACCTGTCACCCCTAGGTTTTCGAATACTGGCCAAGGCTCTTGCCGTCCCCATAGTGCCTTTTTTAGGCAAGGCTCAAAGGACAAACCAACCACCGTAATCAGCACAGGTAACCAAAAACTAAGGGTAATGCTACTCAACGCCAGAAGTCTCAACCTCAAAATGCACACACTCGAGGCTCTCCTAGCATGGAGAAAATCGATGTTTGTGCAGTGATGGAAACCTGGTTCAAGGCTCAAGAGAGCACCCCAGCACTGCCAGGTTACAATTCATATCATACCTTCTGGCCTCAGTTACTGGATCACAGTACAAAGGGCGAAGGTGTATCCATATTCATCAAGGATACCCATATCTCCAGGTTAGCAGTGCAGCATGATGCCCCAGAGATCATCCATGCACAACTGTCAGCAGGCAAAAACACATTTCAAGTCATAGCCAGTTACAGATCACCCACCATGTCCCAAGATGCTCACTCTGCATTCCTTGAGACATTGGAAAATATGAAGGTCCTACCCAACACCATAATCTTGGGTGATTTCAACTACCCTGGTATAGACTGGGCAAACTACCAATGTTCCAACTCATGCTCAGCAATTCATAGAATTTATAAATTCAAATGCCCGTGAACAACTAGTATGTTCCCCCACTAGAGGGGACAACATATTGGATTTAATCATCACAAATATGGGCGCCCATTATATCACAACCGTTATCATTCCCTCCTTGGTCAGATCCAACCACAAACTGATAACCCTGGACATCCTCACCCCTCCACCTCCCCCAGTCAAAGAAACCATAGTCAAAAACCTTTCCAAAGCAAACTTCAAACTACTTGCATCCGAAGTGGAAAGCTTCATATTCCCTTGCAGAAGGATAATGATATCCAGGATGCGGAATCCTACACCAAGGCACTCTATATGCATCTATGGACCGTGCTATCCCAAATAAAACCAAGACTCCTTCCACAAGCAAGAAGAAACCAGTCTGGTGGACCCCGGCCACAAGCAAACTTTACAATAAAAGGAGGAGACTTGTACAAAAAAGGCCAAATATCAAGTAGAAAAATCATCCCTGATCAGCATTAGTAAGAAATTGAGGGCCCTCATCAAGTCAACTTAAGCTAATTTTGAAAAGAAAGTTGCCAAGGATAACCATAAGGACTTCTATGGCTACATCAAAAACCTAAATGGCAAAGCTCAGGTCTATTCTGAGCTAGTACAAAATGGAGCAAAATACACTGACCTTTCTGACATTGCCAACATCTTGGCTGACAGGTTCAGTGCAAATCTATCCCCCCCCACCACCTACAGGGCCTATTACCATTCCAGGGGATTGTGCAAGTCCAATTATTACAGATACGTTGGTTAACAAGGCTCTATCTAAAGCTAAAAACACTGCCTCCATGGGACCAGATGGTGTCCCAAGCTGTGTCATACGCGAGCTCCAAAAGGAATTAACCCCGCATCTTAATACCCTGTTCAGTCTCAGCCTCTCCACAGGATATGTGCCCACAGAATGGTGTATGGCAACGGTGGTCCCGCTACACAAGGGTGGGGCCACAACTGACCCTGGGAACTGCTGACCAATAAGCCTGACCAGTCTGATCTGTAAAGCTATGGAGCGATTCATTATGGATCTCATAAATGGAGAGATTGGGAACCTCCAGTTACTGGACCCCACACAGTTAAGCTTCATCAAGGGCAGATCATGCCTCCTGAACCTGGTGGATTTCTTTGAGACAGTTAATCAGGCTATACATAAGGGAAAGGAGGCACACACAGCTTACCTTCACCTTGCTAAAGCATTTGACACCATTCCCCATTCATGTATTATTGATAAGCTCACCAGCCTGGGCATAAACCCTTACGTCACAAGATAGATCACAAACTGGCTCTCAGACAGATCTCATAAAGTAAGCGTAGCGGGATCTATGTCCGAATCCAGACCAGTAACGAGTGGTGTGCCTCAGGGCTCTGTCCTGGGGCCCCTCCTGTTTGGCATATACTTCTCAGAAGTACAGGCAAGCACGGAAGGGCTGTGGCTGACTAAGTTTGTGGACGACTGCAAACTGGGTGCTATAATAGAGTCTCCGGCCGACATGGAGATCCTCCAGAAAGGCCTAAATGAGACCGATGCATGGTGTCAAAGCCATGGTCTCAAGCTAAATGCAAAAAAATGCGTAGTAATCCCCTTTGGAAAAAACAGAGTAGCCGCAAACTATAACATAGGAGGTAATCCCCTGAAATCTGAATAAGAAATAAGGGATCTAGGGACCCAAGCAGATAGTCAGCTTTCCTTTGACAACCATGTTGCCAAAGTGGTTAGAAAATCCTTCTATGTGACCCATCTGATCACGAAAGGGCTCGCATCAAGATCTAAGGATGTAATGGTGCCCCTCTACTCTTCCCTCATCAGACCCATTATTGAGTACAATGCACCAATTGGAATGTACCTGGCTAGACATCTCCGGCAGCTGGAGAGACCACAGAGGTACCTAACCAAGAGGATTACTAGCCTCAAACAGTTGCCCTATGCAGCACGATTGAAAAAGCCAAGACTGTTCTCTGTTGCATACCGCTTTCTCAGAGGAGATCTCTGTCTAACGTACAGAGCCATGTCCAGCCCAGAATTATTGAACATGCTCCATCTTAGCAAAACCAAATCTACTCGAGCTACACGCTCTAAGGATATAAACCTCAACACAACAATGAATAGAACATGCTGGAGGGATAGATTCCCTTCGCAGAGACTTCCCTTACTATGGAACAGGGTCCCGACCTACATAAAACAGAGCCCCTCACTATCACTCTTCAACAGGAACCATGATGAGTGGATGGGTAACAGAAAATTCACACCAGGGATCACACCAACAGCACTACTAGATGGGGGCCATGGGTACTAGCTGCTAGTACAAGGGTCTAGGGAACTACTAAAGGGGTGTTGAATACTGCACAACGTGGCTGGGCCAATATATGCCTTTGGGCAGATAGCCCAGTACCAATCTATGAACCTATGTATTACTCATAATCAGAATAACTGGGATCATACCATATATAATTTAAGGGGACTCATGCAAGGGATAAAGAATTTAGGAGGTGTCTCTGAGCCTTAGTATTACAAGGGGTAGTCCTGGGGTACATTTTCCATCCAAAGGTCAAAACTGTATTTGAATACAGACAGAGAGAAACTTTATTTATTTTTTTATTTGTGGATGGAGAGTCTGTTCCAGAGCAACAGTATCCTCTACAAGATATACCTGTCCCGCAAACTGTTCTGTTGATGTTGGAGAAGAGGTTTGGATCCCTAGACAAAGTATTTCTGATGTCATTTAACTTGCTGATGTGCAGTAAATCCATCAGTATTGGGATGAAGAATGCCTTGTATGTCAGACACAGGTAAGCTCTTGGCAGTCTGTAGGATACAGAGTATAGTGACAGGGCTATGAGTCATCCACGCAGAATATGTTATTTCAACCTTGTATCCTTTTAGTAAGGTATCTCAGTGGGCCTTCCAGCTGTTGCATATGTTTGGATAGCTACATGCCACAGGGGGCATTACATTCAATGAAAGTGCTCATGAAAGCTGAGTAAAGGGGGACAATGGTATCTCTAGTTCTAGACAAGGTCCCTTTGTTTATAAGCTTTCAATTAAACATAAAAATGTGTTACAGATGTAGAAATAGCTTATGGCTTTACACTGCCTTTACTTTCTGGTTCGTGGCTTAAAAGGGTCCTTCCTTGGACCATTTCACTTACCCAGTTAACAAATGTATATAAATAATAAACAGACAAACTCCTCCACAGAAAGGAACACTTGGGCCTTATCGTGATTGACATAACTCTCAAACTGTCAGCACAAGAAATTTGGAAAAGTCTAAAAGAATTTTGGGGGGGGGGGGGGCGGGGCAAAGTCCCAAAAATAAGGATATATACCTCAATGTTTTGAAAGCTATGAAGTATGACACTCCAATGTCTCATTATTTACGGACTTCAATCCTCAATGACTTGGCAGAAAAACAGACATTTAATAAGAAACAGACTAAAAATATGAAGCAAACATTTGGGCAGTTCAGAAGTATGGTAATTGACAAGATGCTTTCACTGCAAATGAGATATCCGTGTGCTTTAATTAATAATAAAAGCATCCTACACCTCGAAGACTTTAAAAACTTAACAAGATTTCTGCTAAGTGGCAACTTAATAATGTTGCACCAAAGCCCCATGGTTTGATAATCTTGTGGTGGTATGGGGGGGGGGGGTCATAATGTTTTCCTCAAAAAGCTTGAAATAGAGTTCACACACTCATCTTGCATTACATCGCAATGTTAGTGACAGTCATGCGTTCTCATCCGTACTTCACGACACTTACAAGCTTACAGTAAAGTCATTTAATCTATCGCCAACTATCTTCAACACTTATTTTTATACAAGAGTATCTACAAGCCTGGCTGTTGCTATGCAACGACAATCCTAAAATTAAGAACATCCTAAGTCAGTTTGGGACAACTCCTTTAACAAATGTTTGGTAAACAGAACGTGCACTCATTCTAAGATAAACAAACTCCAGTTAACAAGCTAGCCATCTGATATCTGGCACATGCCAAAAGTCAGAGTGCCTCTCAAGTTTGGAAGATAAATAACCTAGTATTGGCAAAGGATGAGCAGTGAATCGGTCAGGTTTCAGATTTCTGTACCTAACTGCAACACAGTTGGGGCCAAAAACAAAAAGTTATTGCAGCATCGAACAAACCTAAAAGTACACCACCCACACGTTAACTTTTCACTGCCTTGCCTCTTGTCTTCAAGCTAAAAGGTATTTCCAGCTCACAACTGATCACTCACCTGGTGAACACCAACTGCCAGGATCTACACCTTAACCTCTGAAGTTCTTTGCTCGGTTTCTCCACCAGCTGCTATGCCTCAAGATCCAATAAAGGTGACTTTTAACGTTAAAACAAATAAAGCGGAGTCAAAAAGCATTTCACCAAACATGCCAAAAGCAGGAAGTTAAACACACATTACTTCGTAACGAGTAATAATCAACTCCCTTCCTATTCTGGGATAGCATTACTATGGGTGACGCGCACGTCGTCATACCTATGCGCGAGCACGTACAGTTAGGACGATAGCCTTCGTACAGTGTAGAATATTACGTTTAGTAATTCTAATGATTAAAAATAAGTTTCTTGGGAGCTATATTCACAGATATATGTAAGCTTTATCAGGGTAACAATTAGAATAAAGTTTTGGTTACATCATCAGAAGTCTAAACAGCTTTAATTTCGTACCGAAGCGTTTTTCCAAAGTTGTACTTGGCATTCTTTTGTTCTGCTGTGTAAACTACATCGTAGTATAGGATTTTAGATACTTGTCCAGAATTTTTACAAAGTTATTCTTTTCAAAAGTAAATCAGTCTTCGAAATAATGTTTAGCATTACGTGAAGTATTACGAAAATGCATGAACGTTTAAATGTCTTGTGTCAACACTACTGTACTGTTCTATTTGATTGTTGCTGCTGCACTAATTCTTTCTCATTGGTGTCATAATTTAAAAGAATGGATATAATCTCTCCATACCTTTTGCATTTCTAATACAATGACGGGAAAGAACCACATTCCTAAGTCAGGATATGATTAAAGTCCATGGAATTTGTATTGTTTTAATCTTTGATGTTAAGCATACCTCCCAGTGTACCTCATTACAAGGACTGTTCCTCATTTTTCGTCTTATAAAGCCCATGTTCTTCGAAGTCACACATTCAGTGTTATGAACTTTTTAACCTGGACGACTGGATGGGAAACAGAAAATACACCCCTGGGATCCCACCTATGTCCGTGCTGGACAGGGGAAACAGGTGCTGACTTTTGAGGGAACATGGGTGAAATTCTTGGCTAGGCTTATAAGGGCCTCCGGGCCAGTAGCCTAGTATCCTCTTATGAACCTATGATAAATAGTGCTGAATCATACTAATTAATCAAAATAAATTTATAAAAGTATATAGTAGCACATTTAAACCATCCTTTGAGCTTCCTAGTTGAAGTTGTTAGCAAGCAGTTAGTAAGTGTTACACATTTTGCCCATTTGTTCCACATCATGAGAGGCAGTGTTCCTCATTTTGGAGATGGAAGGTTGAGAACTATGGATGTTAGCCAAAAGGGCTCTTCGCAGCACACACAATGTGCCCATAATTGACTACTTTTGTAATTCACATGAGTTGTATAGGTAGCATATGTAAATGTTGTTGTGTCTTTTGGCTTTTCCCGGTTAGGGGTCGCCACAGCAGAACTCCGGTCCGCTAATGATTGCTAGTTGATTTTTACGTGCCGAGTTACTAGCCCTGACGCACAACCTTCAACGAAGATATGCCCATTCACGCATGTCTCCACGCAGAAGACACTGTAACTGAGAATCGAACGGGACAGTGTCTTACTGTGAGGCGACAATGCTACCGCAGCACCACCACCGCGGGCCAGGTAGCATATGTAAATACAACTGTAAATTCTTTTGTAACTGGACCCCAGAAGCACAAAATGTCAGTAAATTAATTCCATAATTTAAAGAGGGGGGGATAATTTTGATAGTTTCATTCATATGTTTGAGAGGGTATGCAAACAGTATGGTGTTGACAAAAGACTGGATACGGTTCCTGACCCCCTTACTCCATGGTAAAGCTGTAACTGTTTTGTCAAAAATGTTTGACATTGCATGTTTTGATTATACTGCTGTTAAAAATCATTTGTTAGAATTGTTTAACACCTGAAACTTATAGGAAAAAGTTTTGTGAGCATAGACGCAAGGCAGATGAAAGTGTGTGTGAATATGTTGCTAAACTGAGCACTTGTTTTCATAGGTGGGTGAGTGGCTGTCAGGTCACCACTTTTGAAGGGCTGGCAGACCTTTTGGTGAGGGAACAAGCCCTTAACACTTTGCCTGAGGACATGAAGATCTGATTAGCTGATAGACAATGTGCTACTTCAGATGAGTTGGGGGAAGAAGGGAGACCTCTACCTCGCAAACAGGGCATCCCTGCAGAGGAAAGGGACTCCCAGTACTGCTAGAGTCTAAAGGAACCTGTGGTGGGCAGCCCAGACTGCCCCAACAAAATCTGCCAGTAGCAAGGAAGCCACTAGTCCAGGTATATGTCAAAGACCTAGGGTTAAATGTTTTGAATGCAATCAGTGGGGCCATTTGGCATACAGATGTCCATGGAGGCAAGGTGGAGAACAAAAGGTGAGAGAGCTAGTAAGTGGGAAAGACAAAATGCCAATAGGTTGTCTTTGGACAACAAGGGTATCAAACTACCATCCTGCAGATGTCCTGATAGGGAAACATTTGGATGAGGCAGTACCATGTGCTTATGCAGTTACACACAGTAAGGCTAGGAGACAAACATGTGGGTCTGGTAGCCTGGGAAGACCCAGACAGACTGTATACTTGCAGCCAGGACTGGTGAGGTGGTAACTTCAGAGAGGGAACTACTCTGTAGCAGTGAGACTGAAGGTGAGCCACAGCTGCTTGGGGGTACTGATGGTCCCTTGGACAGAGTGACTGCAAAGGTAGAGGTGAGTAGGAGTACCCAGGCTGACAGTGAGACACCACTGTCAGAGGATGCCAGACTTCCTGTGGAAGGGGAGCTGGAAAGGGTTACAAGAAGAGGGTTGAAACTGGCTCAGTTCTCAGATCCTACATTGCAAGGCCTGAGGCAGGTAGCTAGGGAGGCACCTGATTCTCAAGGAAAGGGGGATTCTGTATACTGAGGGAGGGCTAGAAGGTGAGAGAATACAGCATTTAGTAGTGCCTAGAGCCTACCGTCTGGCGCCTCTAGCCATAGCCCATGATATTCCCTTAGCAGGTAATATGGGCATGGCCATAAAATGTACAAAGAGACGTATTATGCAGAACTTCTACTGACCTGGAATTTCCAGAGATGTAACAGGGTACTGCAGGACCTGTGAGCAGTGCCAAAAGGTAGGCAAGGCAGGAGACAAGGTGATAGCTCCTTTGATGCCTTTGCCTGTGATTGAGGAGCCATTTCACAGGGTAGCTATGGATATTGTCGGGCCTTTGAGTACCCCAAGTTCCACAGGGATAAAGTATATCTTAGTGGTAGTAGACTATGCTACAAGATACCCTGAGGCAGTGGCTTTGTCCTCCATTGAGGCAGAAAATGTAGCAAATGCTTTGTTAGAGATTTTCAGCAGGGTAAGTTTCCCAAAAGAAATACTGACTGACAGAGGTGCCAATTTCATGTCAGACCTGCTGGCTTGTCTGTGGAAGTACTGTGGGATGAAGCATCTGAAGACCACCCCTACCATCCCCAGACTAATGGTCTTGTTGAAAGGTTAAACTCTACAATCAAGTCCATGCTATGGGCATTTACAGACCAGTTTAAGAGGGAGTGGGACAAATATTTGCCTCATCGGTTGTTTGCTTATGGAGAGGTTCCCCAAGAATCCATAGGTTTTTCACCTTTTGAGTTGCTGTATGGGTATAGGGTGAGGAGACCTCTAGATTTAATTTGAGATGGGTGGGAAGGTGAGTGTAAATCTCACAAGGAGTCTGTTGTGGCATACGTCCTAAACCTCTGGACAAGGCTCAGGGAACTCATGAGCTTGGCCCAGAAGGACCTGGCAAAAGCCCAACAACAGAAAAAGGTATAGTATGGCAGGACTGCTCGAGCTAGAGAGTATGCTGTAGGGCAGCAGATAATGGTTCTCATTCTTGTCAGACACAACAAGCTGCAAGCAGCTTGGGAGGGACCCTACAAGGTGGTAAGAAAGGTAAGCTATGTTAACTACATGGTAGGACTGCTAGGCAGGTGGCAGGGGCACAAATTGTACCATGTTAATATGATGAAACCTTACTATGATAGGGAGGCCCTTGTGCTGAGCATTTCCAGTGGATTGCAGGAGGAGTCTGAGTGAGATTTGGTGACTGATGTCCTCAGTGAGGCTCGGAATGACACCTCAGTGGAAGGGGTAGCAATGTCCCAGCAGCTATCTCCTACCCAAGTTTGGGAAATCTGAGCAGTGTTACAAGAGTTTGGAGACATGTTCCCTGGGAAACTGGGGTGCACCCACCTGGTGCAGCACCAGGTGTATACAGGACCCCAAAGGCCTATTAGGCAGGCCCCTTATAGGATGCTTGAGAGAGTCAAACAGACTCTGAGGGAGGAGATACCAGAAATGTTGGAACTAGGGGTAATTCAAAAGTCCCTGGTCCTCCCCAGTGGTGCGGGTGCCAAAGAAGGATGGCAGCACCAGGTTCTGTGTGGACTACAGAAAATTAAAAAGTCACACTGAGTCAGATGCTTACCCTATGCCAAGGACAGATGAGGACCTAGAGCAGCTGGGTGGGGCTAAGTATCATACAACCATTGATCTTACCAAGGGTTACTGGCAGGTGCCCTTGTCTCCCAGTGCTAGAGAGAAGTCAGTCTTTGTGACTCCTTTTGGCTTGTATAAGTTCACAAAGATGCCCTTTGGGATCAAAAATGTCCCAGCAACTTTCCAGAGGCAGGTAGATCATATCCTAGTAGGAGGGTTTGCCCTTGCTTATCTAGATGATATTGCCATCTACAGCCATTTCTGACAAGAGCACCTTCAACATGTTAGGGAGGTGCTGGGCAGACTACAGAGGGCAGGGTTAACCATTAAGCCGAGCCAATGTCAGATCGGTATGGCAGAGGTCTCCTACCTGGGACATAAAGTGGGGAGTGGTAAGATCAGGCCAGAACCTGCCAAAGTGGAAGCCATTTAGACATGGCCTGCACCTGTTAACAAAAAGCAGGTGAGGGCATTCTTAGGGACAGCACGGTACTACAGAAAGTTTGTCCCCAGTTATAGTACCATAGGTGCTCCTCTCACAGACCTGACAAGGAAGAACAGGCCAGATAAGGTAGTGTGGACCACAGCATGTGAGCAGGCATTCCAAAAGCTTAAAGAAGCTTTGGGAGGACCCCCTGTGTTAGCTAGTCCAAATTACAGCAAATAATTTGTTGTTCAGGTGAATGCTTCAAACCATGGTGTGGGGGCTGTACTTAGCCAGATTTCTTCAGAGGGAGAAAAGCACCCAGTGGTTTATCTCAGTGATAGGCTCCAACCCAGGGAGGAATGCTATGCAGCTGTAGAAAAGGAATGTCTAGCCATAGTGTGGGCACTGCAGAAACTTCAGCCTTATCTGCATGGAAGAAAATTCACTGTAGTTACAGATCACAATCCCCTAACATGGTTAAACAGAGACAGCCAGCAAAATGCCAAGTTGCTAAGATGGAGCCTAGGGTTGCAAGCGTATGATATGTTGGTGCAGCACTGCGGTGGGGATAGCAATGCCAATGCAGATGGGCTCTCAAGACAGGGAATGAGGTAAGGTATACTCAGATAGACCTAATCCTCCCAAGCAACGTTTCTCAAGGGTCACTTGAAAAACTAACGTGAGTTCTCCAGGGGGAGATATGTAAATGCTGCCAGCCTAGCTAGACAGAATTTTGCAGACAATTCTGTCATTTGTAAATATTAATATAAGCCACATGCTTGTTCTCTTAAATGTGAAAAGACTGTATTGGATGTTGAACTGCAAAAATGTAACAACAGTGCACTCTGCTGTAACAAAGCTGATAAGTCAAGCATTGTGAAATTCTTCGATCTAAAACTTGGAGCTGAGATGTCTAGAGGGAGGCATTCTGCCTATTGTTTTGAGGCCAGAGTTAATGGCTAGAATTTACATTTATAATTTCTTTTATTACTCTGGCTTTCAGACCAGCTGCAAGAACAAAAGGGCCATTAACCTCTGAGTTTCTGTTAGCCTGGGAACTAGAAAGAAATATAATCTGAAATGAACCAGTGGTACTGTATTATCAGTTTAAGAATAGAAAGAATGGGAGCATTGAGCATTTGTCTTGAGAACATCCAACTCACCAGCACTCTGCCTGTGTTCTATGTGTAAGTTTATTTTAGAACTGTGTTTTCTCTTAGATATAGCTAGGAACTAGGAAGATTAGATTAGTTTTTTTCTGTATTGATGTCAGAACTTTTCTACTGTATTATTTTAAGTATTTCTCTGTGATATCTGAACTCTTGACTAGCACTGTGAAGTAAGAAGTATTGTCTTGTGTTTTTATTATTTATTATTAAATACTTTTAAACCTTTCAGCTGTGGCTGTTTTCTGTAGAGATAATTTAAGCTCTAGAGTACATTACATGTATTTAGTGATATTGTACAAAGCCACTCCAATAGCCTTGCTGTTCAGTCACACTTACCATTTGGATAATAATATTGCACAGTATAATTGGACACCCTTTCATAAGGGCCTTTTAGTAGCTGATAAATATTAGTGGATGGTGGCAAGTGGTACTATCGTATAGTCTCGGTAAAAGGGGCAGACCTGGAGAACCTGTGTCAGCCTTCCCCAGGAGTGTCTGTGTGATTATATATAACTCTTATCTCAAAGTGTGTTTGTGTCAGCTACTTGGGCAGGGACACGAAGCACTGGTTGGACAGAGAGGGTGCTGGAGGTTTTAGCTTGCCCACTAGGCTGAGATCTGGACCCTATACTATGCCAGTGGGGAGTCTTATTGGGGACCTGGAGAGAAAGGGAGAAACCAACCCCAGACTGGCTGTGATCTCTGTGTGCTCTTAAGGAAGACTGTATGTGTATTTCTTATCCTTTCCCTATACGGATGTCCCTCACTGGTGTTAGTGGTGAGGACTGAGGGCCCTTGATTGCTGGGCCAGTGCATGGGTGTCACAATACCAACTCTGTGGGGCTGCACAGTGATAATGTAGAACACTGGACCATGTGTAACTCACTGTCTATAATACAGATTGTGATTTAAATTGTGTGCTGTGAATACACATGCCACTTTCTTTCTGATACTTGTGTGAAGCCATTTTTATACAAATAAAAAAGACACTATGTCGAGTTGCATACTGTCTGACTTCTATATCACTTACCTTAAGACATTACAACATGGTATCATGAAGATATAATTGACTAAATATTAAAGTATGAAATAGATGGATGATTTGGACATGAACGTTCAAATTTATCTTAAATTATGTATTTAAAAATGTATTATTTTATTTATTTATTTACATTTGTATACCGGGAAAGTCCAACTGGACAAAGGTCCATTTTCATTGGAGGCCCGGGGAGAAAAGATCCACAGTATAATAGAATGCAGTACATGAGAGAACAAAATATAAAACATACAATTGATTTTAATACATAATAGGTTAGAAGTTAACAGTTTTAGTTAGACAGTCATTGAGGTACATAGTCAAAAACTTAAAAAAATAAAAGTTTTTTTTTTTTACCAGTATCTGGGTTTACAAGTTTTTTAGGGCAAATATGTTTATACTTATCTGAACATGTGACACACAATTAGATTGATATGGATTAACCTGGAGTGTAACATGAGCACAGCCAGTTAGTTAAGTAGTGGGTTTTAAGGAGTTTATTGAAATGATTGAAGGAGGTGGTAGAAGTTATATGGATGGGTAGTGTGTTCCAGGATTTGGCAATGGTGCTGGCAAAGAGTGATTTACCAGCGTTGTTTTTATCTTGGATGACAGGTATTGGGTTCTGGCTGTTAGATCGTAGGGTTCTAGTGGGAATATGGGGCTGTATTAAATGCTGAAGTGCTGGGGTTAACTCAAGGAGGTAGTAGAGCTTGTGAGCTATAGAGAGTTGATTGAGCATGAGTATATGAGGCAACTCAAACCAGTTAGGCTGTTTTAGGGATAGACAGTGGTGGGACCTGTAAGAAGCATCAGAAGCAAACTTGGCAATCTTATTATAGCAAGATTCCATTTTATTTAGTTTGGTTTGGAATAGATTAATCAAGATGGGAGAGGCGTAGAGGAGAGTGGATAGGAGATGAGTCCTAGCGATGGTAACTTTGGATTGTTTAGTCGTAAACTGTTTGTTCCTGTAGAGGAGGCCTAGCTTTTTATTGACTTTCTTGATGGTTTGCGCTATGTGGATGTTGAATTTCAGGTTATTGTCTAGCTCTACACCTAGCAGTTTAGTGTGTGTGGTTGGACTAATTTGAATGTTTTCTTTGGAGTTGTTGATGAAGTTGTTCCTCAGAGGAGGAGATCTACCTGGGCCAAAGAGAATTAGTTTGTTTTTTGGGGGGTTGAGAAGACGTTTGATGTTAGTGAACCAGGTTTGGGCTAGGGTGAAGGTGTTTTAGGTTAGGGTTTGTAGTTCACTTAGGGTGGAGGGGGTAGCACATATAAGGGCGGAGTTGTCAGCATATTGTACTACTGAGGCAGTTGATAAGGATGAAGATATCTGGTTAGTAAATAGAGAAAATAACAGAGGGCCGAGGATAGACCCTTGAGGGACTCCTATAGCTACTGGTAGCAGGGGGGAACAATTGGTCTTGCCATACGACAGCTTGCTGTCAATCTGACAAATAGTTGTTAAACCATGATACAGAGGAGGGACTTATATTTAGGGTAGATAGAGTTTCAGGAAGCATGCTGTGGTTTACCATATCAAAGGCTTTTGATAAGTCTAAGAATAGGGAAGATGTGAATAGACCCTTGTTTCTGTGGTGGTTAACTATGTTGGTCAATGATAATAATGCTTTTGTGGTGCTGTGGGAAGGTCTAAAGCCATGCTGGGATATGGAGATTAGGTTGTTATTCTAGAGGTGTTGCATAAGTTGTGTATGAACTACTCTTTCTAATATTTTAGATAACGGTGGTAAGATAGCTATAGGGTGATACTTGGTAAGTTCTAAGCTATTACCTCCTTTGTGCAGTGGGATGATATGGGAGGTTTTCCAAGAGGCTGGTACTTTGCATTCTGACAGAGATCTATTAATGAGAATGGAGGCTGGATAGGCAATAGCTTCAGCTGATATTTGAAGGAAGTCTGCTGGTAGCTTATCAGCTGCTAGAGTGGTTGGTTTAAGTTTCTTAAGGAGTTTAGAAATTGCCTTGGTGGACACGGGGTGAAGTTGAAAACTGGGGTCATTGTTTTTTGTATTGGGGTGGGTTGTGGTAGTTATTGGTGTGGGGTGGGTAGTACTATTATTTTGGTCAGTGGCAAGTGTCTGGACTGTTTTGGTGAAGAATTTATTAAATTGTGTGGGTATGTTTTAATGATTATTTGGTAGCACAGGGGTTGATGTAGTGGACTTTCCTGGGTGCAGTATACAATTTATTGTGTTCCATAATTTTTGGGGGTTATGAGCATATTTTTCTTGTAGGTTTTGATAGTAATTAGATTTGTCTAGTTTGATATGTTTTTTGGCTTTGTTCCGGAGCTGTAGGTAATTTTGTCTTAAGGTAGTGGTTTTGTTGTTTTGATATTGAGACCAGGTGTTGTCCCTTTCTTTCATTATAGTTTTAGTGGGATTTGTTAGCCATGGGGCATAATTAGTTTTTATTCTAATGGTTTGGGAGGGTGCATATTGGTCCAGGATTTTTAGGAAGGTTGTGTTGAAGTATTCAACTGCTTTGTCTAGAGATAATTGCTTTAGGGGAGTCCAGTTGCAGTTTTTTAGTGCATTGATGAAGTCAGTAGGTATGAAGGTCGTTTTGTTACGAACTACTCTGAGGATAGGTTGGCTGATGGTTTGGGATTTGTTCCTAATTAGGTAGGTAGGATGATGGTCACTTAGGGTATCTGGAAGACAGCCAGATTGCTGTGTAAGATTGGGGTCGGATACCAGGATCCAGTCTAAGATGGACTGGTGATTGGATGTTTTGTCAATGCTAGTGGGGGTGGTTATAGTTTGGGTAAATCTGTGGAGGTTTATAAAGGCAGTGGGATTATGGCTGGAGCAGATGAGCCAGTCAATATTAAAGTCTCCTAATAGTATGGTTTCATGTGGAATGGAGTTGGACATCCAATTAAGCAGGTTTTCCATTAGAGTGATATTATTGCCTGGTGGGATGTAGCCACCTGCAATAACTATGTGTTTATTGGAGTTTCGTTTTAATCTGGCAAGGATTAGTTCCACATCTTTGACATCTTGGGTGTTGTAATCTAGTTGTTCTATGGTGAGGTGGTTTTGGAATATTATTGCAACACCACCTCCCTTTTTCTCTACTCTGTCTTTGCGGATAATATTGTAGCCAGGGGTGGTAATCTCTTTGTCATGATGTTTTGGTTTGAGCCATGTTTCAGTTAACACAACAATATCCGGTTTGATTAGTGCCAGTGGGGCATGTAGGTCCTGGATCTTCTTAAGTATGCATCTAACATTAATGTTTAGGAAGCAAAGAGCTGAGGATGGTCTGTGGTATAGGGGATTTAGCTGATTTGAGTTAGGGTTGACTAGTATTTTGGGTCCTGGATTGGGGTGGACATCTCCACTGCAAGTGAGTTTTTGGAGTAGGTGTAGATAGAGTTTGGTAAATTTGTGAATTATTTTAGTTTGTTTTTGTGAAAAGAGAGGGTTAGTTTTTATGGTTGGTTTGTTGCATGAGTAAGGGAAAGGTTGGGGTATGGTAAGTTCGGATGGTGATATAGGGAAGTTTTTCAGTTTAATGAGATTAGCTGTGGATTCTGTTTGCCATGGGGATGGGGTATGGTTATCAAGCTGAATGTGATAGGAGGACAGATTGGAAAGAAGGAGTAGGTTGAAGACTATTAGTGTGTAGATGGACACTTTTAGTAGCTGGGTTGGATGTGTACAGTACATGTAAATTAGTTTAAGAAAGGTGGGATGTATACAAGGGTGATATTTGTAGGTGTGTCTGATTGGAGTTGCAGTAGGAGAGGGGGAGGTGGGAGGGATTTTCTGATAGAGGCAGGAAGTGAGGTGCAGTGTTGGGGAGGAGTTGGCAAGTGGTTAGGTATAAAAGAAATTATATGGTGGGGGTGGGTGGGGAGCGAAGTGAGCCCGAGCGTAGCGGGTCTACACCCATATTGAGTGACTACAAGAAGTGACAAGATTCTCTAAGATAACAGTCAGTGAGCTATGTAGGTGATTCAGGATACAGAGAGGCAGAAGAATATGGATTTAAGGCAGAGGGAGAAAATGTGAGGTATAGGAAGGTATAACAGCACAGCAGGATAGGGTAAAGAAGGAGAGCAGGCTAGGGAAAGAATAACCAGTGGTGGGAAGCACTGAAAGTAGATAAACTGGACGTTATTAAAGGGTAAAGAACATAGATGGAAGGCAGGAGAGAGGAAGAGCAGAGTATCCAGACAAAGTAATAAAAAGTCTACAAAAGCAATCAGAGACCTGGGAACAGGAGGATAGGTAAGTAAAACATGAGCGAGTCCTACAGTCAAAAGGAACAGGCAGAAATTAGGAGAAATACAAAAGTCAAAAGCAGCAGGCAGAAATCAGGAGAAGTTAGAATAGGGAGATACTCTACTAGATAGACATTTAACAAAGAAGGTGTGTAACAAATACTAGTTTGCTTAACAAAGCAATAGCTAGTGCTACTGAAAGGATTACAAGACAAAATTCTGTGGTGTGTAGCTGAAAATAGCAGTTGTAAGCACCTGGATAGAAGCAGAGAGGCTGTGGAGGTGATCAACTAGCAGTCAAGTTTTCTGAAGTTTCTAATTTTTGGAGTGTCCATGCTCTCAAGTATGGGGAGGGGAACAAACCGGACCCACTATGTAGTTGCAATGTACAGACAAGGAGAGCTCACAACACCAGGGATGGCAGCTGCTTATAGAGACCTCCAGAATCTTTGTTCCATTAGCCCTAACTTTAATGGCTTCATGCATTCCACAAACTATTGTTTCTAATACCTAGCAGACAAGGTTCTTTGCCATTTCTATTCATTGAAACAAAAACTGCAACATATAGCTCTTTAGAGAATGGATTTAATATAGCTTGTGTCTAGCACTCTACAAATTTAAAATTTTAAATACAAACAGTATTTTTGTTGAACACAAACTTCCAACAGAACACATTGTCCAAATCAATTGATCAAAGATGTAAGTACTCGCTGTTTACTTCCCTAACTTCAATTCATCTGTCAAATACTACTAAAATTAAAACAAAATCTAATTTTAATAAATTAATGTTAATTCAAAATGAAATATTAAAATTAAAATTGACTCCTAAGCAATTATTTATAGCTATCTATAATTTAGATGCTTTGACTGTTAATATGTAGTTAATAGATACTGTAGCATTCAGTCCAGGCACCTGTGATACATTGAGTATCAGTACTTGGCAATACAACTCCCTATTCTCAAACCTGGGCATTTCCTAATTCCCTTAACCTTATTAGTGGCTAAATTAACTTCACCATAGTTCTGTCTTCTTTCAAGCAACCCATTAAGTCTGTGTCTTCTTCTGTACACAAAATGGGCTCAAGTCCTACCTTGCCCATTAATCCCACGAAGCAAATACTGCCACCCAATTTTTTATACTTTTTTCACTTTTTCACCCTTTTAGTAAACAGAAGCACTATTGCTTTTGCAAGCCACTGCCATCCTTCTTCCCTTTTTATTTGTAAAATATTTAAGGGATCCTCTAAAATCTGTGTAAAATAATCACTCTTCTTTCAATGACATTATTTTCAGTAGGGTCGAGTAACCAACTAGGTGACCCCACTAAAATATTTCCCCAATCTGCTTTTATCTACTCCAAACTGTTGCGCATTAGAAACTAATATTGGAAGACATACTAATTGACCTTTGTACAAACTTTTTTTTGCCATAAGAAGTGACAGCTTGAGAAGTGCTTGTATCCATGAAAACTGGTATTATTCCTCAAAGTATTTCACTCAAAGCAATCCTTATTGATGTTCTGAAATATAGTAACATCTACATATTTTAACAATTGGAAACCTTTCTCAGATGTAAATTTTAAAAAAAATCCACTGTACCATTGATGCAAATAAAAACATCTTCAAACATTTTTTTCAAACCCACTCCACAAAATAAAACTGTCATCATGGGACCTAAAATTAGACCTGAACACACTGTTGAAAACAAAATTTGTTTCCCAATGCCACATAAAAATTTTTGCAACTACTGATGCTGAGGATGATCCCATTGCTACACGTTTGGTCCAATGGAAATATTCCCTCTCAAAAAAACAAAATTGTTCCTTAGCATCATGTCACTCACTCTTCAACTATTATAATATGGTGGGTAAATTCAATGTTCAGATTACTAGCTTTGTGAAAGCAGTTTATCCCCACCTCATGTGGAATAAGTAAAAAATGGCCTTTAACTTAAATTGTTGCCATAAAATAGCCATTCAAAAAACAAACCTGTGCCAGTTTACACAGGAAGTCCCAATAATCCTAAAGAGCACAATCCATGTCTTTAATGTTTTTAAGTTCCATTTCACTAACATGGCTAGTGGCTCAGTTTTTGAACCTGCAGATGCCACTATGAGCTGCAAAAGGGGATCCTGACTGTTTTTGTGAACCTTAGGGAGTCTGAAAATTGAGGTTATTACTTGGGATTTAAGCCACAAGCATTTGATCAAGTCATAAGATATCTCATACTCATTACTAATTTTAACTATAAACCAATCTTTTTGTGTGATACAAAGACATCATTCTTATATACTGCCATAGAAAGATCCATCTTTCAAATACTGAAACATCTTGTAAGAATAATCAAAACAGTTCATGATCACAACCCCACCCTCTGTCAAATTTCATGATTCCAATACTCCTTTCACGAGACAATGTAGCCAACAATCTTTACTCATCCTGGGATATATTGCAAATTTTTTCTTCTTTTGTTGTTTTTACACATAGCTTTTTATCATATTCACACATTTTATCATACACAGCTACGGGAGCTAGGAGCTAAACTGGACCTGGACTTACCTCAATATTTGCTCTAATCAGGGGAATAAAATTGCTAGAGAAAATGTATACATAAGTATAGGCAGTTTAGCATTATCTTTTGAAAGTTTTGTAGAGGTGTATCTTATGAAGTATTTAGCTCTGGTTAGTGCTACATTATATAAGAGAGATTGTTTTGGAGAAGTTTAAGAAAGGATTCAGTTGATATTGAAATGATATTATAGAGAAGTGGAGTTTGATACTGTATTAGGGATGGTAAAGGGATGTGATTTTATGAGTGAATGGGGTACATGTGGGGAGGTAAGAGTGGTTGGGGTGGTAGGTAAGGGAAAAGACTAAAAGGAAGGAGCATTACGGTGAAGAAGAAATGATGGGGTAGAATTGTGGTGTGCGAGAGTTAGTTTAGAATGAAAAAATTAGGCAGAGTGGGTGTAGAAAAGTGTTCAGAATGGACATGGGATTCTGAGTATGAAAAATTAACATGTTTAGATAAGGTACTATAGGAAGAAGAAAGGTAGAAATGTGTGATTTCTTTCTTTATTTATTTATGTAAAGGAATAGTCAGTCTAGGTAATGCCCCTTTTCATAGGAGACCCAGGGAGAAAAGCTCCACAGATAAATCATATAAACAAAAAAAAAAGCTCTACACGTTATTAATACAAAGAAATTCTCTATACATTACATGATATGATAAAATAAGGGCTGAATATTGCATGGTTTTGGTTAACAACATCTGGAAATTAGATAACATGTCTGCTGAGATGTAGTATAAGTAATATAATTCATTTGGCATGTTAGGGAGAACATTCAGGACAAGTCAGTTGTGTTGAGAAGCTGTTAAGCTACTAAGAGACCATAGGGGAGAGTACTGACAGTAGGAATGGGGGGGGGAAGGGGGGTAAATAGGAGAGTGGTGAGGGTGCAGATGAGTATGAGAGAGATGAGGGAAAGTTCATTTAGAGGGATAGTATAAGATAATAAAAAAGGGAAAAATACAGCCTTTAGCTGTATTTATAATAGGGTAATGTATGAGTAGGACCAGGTGTCCCCCATGTGTTATTTTAGTTGCTGTTTAAAGGATTTGAGATTAGTGTTAAGTTTTAAATAGAGCAGCATAATATTCACATTTTGGATACATGGCTGGAGAAAAGAGAGTTACTGGCTGCATTGTTGGATCTGGCTACTTGTATTAGATGCTTATCAAATGAGCACAAAGTTCTGTTTGGTGTGTACTGAAGCAATATATTGGACAAGCTTGGAAACTTTTAATGCTTATGGATGAGAGTGTGAACAACAGATAGTTGTGAGTGGTCTAGGCTATGATGGAGTTCTCTTCAGTTTTGTTGCCTTAGAGCTAAGGAGTAATGGGTACTGTGGGAAAGGTTGGCTGAAAATTTCATTGTTTTATTGTAGTACTGTCCTGATAGCTGAGTTTGCAGCAAGAATAAGGAATCTTGTAATGTCATTTAGATATGGCTTAACTCTAAAGTGGGTGCAGAGTTCTGGTGATTTTTTACAACATTTTTTATGTGGAGATCGAGTTTTATATTTCTGTCAGTGGTGACATCTAGAAGTTTGATGTGAGATACTCTTTCAATTTTGGTGTAAGCAGAGGAAGATAGGACAAAGAGGAGTGTCTTATTATAGTATGGCTTAGGTGTAAATAAAAGTAGCTTTTTTATGGTTTAGTAAGTACTGGGAGTTGATGAGTCATGTTTCAACAGAGAGAAGTGATTCCTGGGTTTGTTGGTGTAATTTTTCAAGGGAGTGGGATACACAGATTAGGCTGAATTCGTCAGCATATTGAATGATATTGAAGTATTTTAAGTATAAATAGGTAAATGCTGGAGGGTAACAGTGGGGTGATGTATCAAAGTGTGAAGGTATAAGATGAGGTATGGAATGAGAAAGGAAATTAGTAGGGATAATCTAATATAAGACTGAATGTAAATCAGAAGGGCTGCTTAGATGGTTCCTAAAAATTTGGTGAAGGTGATGCAAAAAAGCATTTGATGTGAAGTTGTATGACAAAAGTCTCAGAAGAAAAGTTAGTATAATGTAAACAATAATAATATTGATATTTAACATATATTTGTAATTGTGTTAGTTTTAAGAACTGAATTGAATATGTAATGTTTGAGCAGTGTGTTGCTTATAGATATTGGGGAACTGAAGAATGTTTGGTGTGACCGATTAGTGTTCCACAAAATAAGTAGTAGAAGGCAAGTATCTAGTTTGTGGATGTTGCCATAATAGAAGTAGGGTTTGTATATTTCATCTACCAAGATTGTATAAAAGGAACTGCTGGTCATTTACTGGGAGTAGGCAGTATGTAGAGATGACCCAAAAAAGAAAGGAAGATCATTCAATGAGAGTAGGTCGCTCAGTTGATATACATTAATAGGGACAGGTTGATTAAGGAAGATTTAAGGGCTACAATAATTAAGGGATGAAGATTGTGTATGTATTTAAGATATAACACTGGGAGTGGCAGGGGATGGGGATTGGAGGGGGGTGAAGCTGGCAGGCAATCAATCAGTCTGAGCAATAGCCAGAAGCTGGACGCAGGGAGGCCCCCGGGACTGAATGGCACTCTCAGCATAGGTTCAGTGCTGAAGCTTAGAAGGGCCAGGCTGTAGTATGCTCTGTCACACCACTATCACTTTCCACCCCATTTTACATACCTCTCACAAATAACTGATGGGATGCTATTTAGGTATAGTGCAACACCACTTTTTCATGATTGTAAATGTGCAACCCACACATTTTCATTCCATGTAGTCTTTTTGAATTTAGAACCTATTTGGTTTTTATATATATACCTTTACTCCATACAGTCCACCCCCTTCTTTTATCTGGATGATCCATGAACACTTTCTCACAATGTTACAAACATGGTTTATCAGTTTTGTATTTTACATGGAGCGCAGATTTTAATTTTTTATGCACATTTGAAAGACTTGCAGATACACATTTTTTATGACATGTTTAAAAGGTTTCTGAAACGTGATCTCGTTTGAATCAAACATGTGATTAATTAGAATACGTATTTAAACAGTAGCTTTTTTGATTGAAACTGTTTTTGACTTGATAAAGCTTGGAATTATCCAAGCGAAAGTGCTTGTCTGATACTGCTGTTTTCCATTTGATGACCCTTGGATTTATCATCCATCAACCGAATAAAGGATTTGCTTTTACTTATCGAATCATTGTCTTCACTGACGGTCTTGGACTGTTTTGTTGATTTTGTTTGCTCTGTACTCAGTTTTTCTTGGCTACGTTCTACATCATGACCACCACAGTGGAGACGTTCGACCCAGCGGCCACACCGCATTTACTTCAAGACGTTGACAATCAACTTCCAGTTTCGCGAACCGAATTCAACCAGGTCCTGAGTATGTTAGTTGAACTAAAAGGGTTATTGCAAGTGCAACAGAATGCTATTACCAACACTATTAGTTCTGGACACCCGGCTGACACACAGGCCAGCAAAACAAACACACTGGACTTACATGGCAAAAAAACGATCCCGGACGCCAGTACGCACGTGGATGCGGATGTCCAAAACAATGCCTCCACCACCAGGTCTACTAATTCTACCCGACCGAAAAGAGGCAAGGATAAACCTAAGGATTTTAACTTTTCCGACTGGGCCAACAAACCCTTTAATTTTCGAAAAGGTACTGTTCACTCCACTAATTCTACTTCAATTGAAGGGGATTTTGACGATTTTAAAAATAAACTGTACGGGTTGAGAAGCAACCAAATGGAAATAGACTACTTGCATGAATGTGTTAATGTTAAACGTATTCCGAAGGGATTACGGTTTTTTAAATTTCCAAATTATGTTAAACATGGTACTGCACAATATAGGCAAATGTGTGACATATTTGATAAGGCAGGGATTGAAATTATGAAATTAATGATTGCAGAATATGAAAATAAGGCTAATATTTTAAATACAGAATTGAATGCTTTACACCAGCTGGTCATCTCTGACAACCATTTTTCTATGGTAAAACATGAATATGACAAGGTGTTTGATGATGTTGATTTATTTTGCAACAAGATTATGAACCGCAAAATAAGAAAGCTTGAGAGGGACTTGCATGAATATAAAAATGATTCAGCATATCCCTGTTACAACAAATTTTCCAAAAACGGTAGGCCCACTAGTTTTTCTGGACATGGTGGAGACGATGTTTTTCAGCCAAGCACCCAAGATGCTCCACGTAGGAGTGAGCGTTTGGCTGAAAAAGACAAAAGACAACGTGAACAGGATTTTTCCACACTCCCCGGGAGGCCCGGGGTATGGGGTCCCAAACCTCAGAGGACGGGGTGGAGGTGGACGAACAAACAATATTAGAACACTGTTTTCACCATGATTTAAATACTGTTACTCAGGCCCACCCTGGTCTTGAGCCCACGGACCACTCTGTTCCGCTTAGTATTAACATCACTGCAACCAAACACACAAACTGCACTATTTTTAAGAAAAAAGATTTCACTATTTACAACTACACTGACCTTGCAGTTAATGAAACAGCCTTCAATCTTTTCACCAAAGGATTTCATTTTGTCCCCACCAACAGAGCTAATCTGGCCCAGTTATTAGTTGACCTCAAGTTATTCATTAGAGGACTCAACCTTAAACATTTTTTCAAAGGGCACACTTGGCAACCTACTGGATTGTGTAGGAAAAGCACTTTCAACCCTCCCACGCACCCGCTTCTTAAACTGTATGAGGAACTAATAGAACAGGACTTGCGGAACATGCATGACAACCTGACTACATCGGAACCTACTAACTTGAACACTGAGGACTTCAAATACATCAACAAGCTGTTTGAAGAACACATTAGAATTATGAAACCCGACAAGGGTGGTGGTGTGGTTCTCATGTATGAATCCGCCTATGAGGCCAGTATGCACCACATCTTGCATGATGACACCCAGTATTGTTTAACTTCCCGAAATGAATACAATATTGCACTTGGAAAAATAAAATTTTTTCTTTATGACCATTTGCTACAGGGGTTTATAAACGAAAAGCTCTATAACTTTTTGATTGTGAACAAACCAACCATTCCGGTCATCTTCGGAATTCCAAAAACTCACAAAGGCATCAGCCCGTTGAATTTTAGACCTATTGTTTCGGGTGCAGGTGGTGCTACTGAACCCATTGCCAAGTTTATTGACTACGTCACTAAACAACACATTCATGCTCTCACTCATGTGTGCAAAGATTCATGGGAATTTCTCAAACTTTTTCCTGTTTCCAATTGCCCCCCCACCTCCTTTTTGGTGACCATTGACATTAAAGACCTTTTTTCTAGTATTCCTCACTCCACTGGGTTAGAATGGTTCGCTGATTTTTTTACCAAGGAAACCAACTTGGGCAATAACTTCATCAATCTAATCATTGATATGATGAACATGGTGTTAAACAACAACTATATTTTTTTCAATGGGGAACTGTTCAAGCAGCAAAAAGGAGTTGCGATGGGTGTTTCATGTGCCACTAATTATGCCAACATGGTACTACACAGGTGGGAGCAAGTGCATATATTTGACACGACCTGGGCACAGTTTCTCACTTTTTACTGTAGATACCTTGATGACATCTACCTAATCTGGGAAGGCACTGAAGACCAGTTATCAGCCTTCTTGCAATACATTAATAACACCACAGATTTTCTGACCTTCACACACAACATCAACCATGATGAATTGCACTACCTTGATGTTACCATTTACAGGGACCCTCAATCTTTGGAAATACATTCAAAGGTTCACAGGAAATCCACTTTTTCAAACTCCCTACTACATTATGAGAGTCAGCATCCGTTCTATCAAAAGAAAGGCATAGTAAAGGGACAGCTTATAAGAGCATCGAGAATGTGCAGCAGACTTTCTGACTTCCTACAAGAGACACAGAACCTACACAGCATGTTCAGTGAAAGAGGTTATCCTGCCAACTTACTTGACTCCCTAACGGATGAAATTTCCACCAAAAGAAATACTTTATACCCCCCTTTGCTTGGACGTATACAACTGCAAATTCCCAAACCCGCAACACAACGCAACCATGATAAGGAAGGGAACTTTGCTTACACTTTTTCTGCCAATTCCCCACAAATTGAAACCATTGTTTCGAAATATTGGTTTGTGCTGGCAGGTAATGATGACTTTAGGAGTATCATTCCTGCACAACCCCAGTTTTTGAGGAAGAGGGGGCAAAACCTTAAGGAAATTTTTGAGAAGAAACCTAAAATAATTACTAATAACTCTCAACAAAAAGGCACCTACAAATGTGGTGCCTGTAAGCAGTGTGGTCTCATTATAAACAAATCTCATATTTACTTAAAATCCAGACACACTCACATTAGATCCTCCGGACACTTCACATGTGGAACCAAAGGAGTGGTCTATATTGGGCTCTGTACCACCTGTGATGCCTTCTACATAGGCAAAACCGAAAGAGAATTTAGGAAAAGGTTGTATGAACATACTTATGACATAGAAAAGAAAAAGGAAAGCAACGCATTTTTCAAACATTCACTTACATGCCACAACTACAAACTGGCTTTTATGATCCTTGAACATGTGAACCCAAACACTAGAGGTGGTGACTGGGAGTCAACCCTGGAATACAGGGAGCTGATTTGGCAGCTTAAGCTGGACGCAGGGAGGCCTCCGGGACTGAATGGCACTCTCAGCATAGGTTCAGTGCTGAAGCTTAGAAGGGCCAGGCTGTAGTATGCTCTGTCACACCACTATCACTTTCCACACCATTTTACATACCTCTCACAAATAACTGATGGGATGCTATTTAGGTATAGTGCAACACCACTTTTTCATGATTGTAAATGTGCAACCCACACATTTTCATTCCATGTAGTCTTTTTGAATTTAGAACCTATTTGGTTTTTATATATATACTTTTACTCCATACAGTCCACCCCCTTCTTTTATCTGGATGATCCATGAACACTTTCTCACAATGTTACAAACATGGTTTATCAGTTTTGTATTTTACATGGAGCGCAGATTTTAATTTTTTATGCACATTTGAAAGACTTGCAGATACACATTTTTTATGACATGTTTAAAAGGTTTCTGAAACGTGATCTCGTTTGAATCAAACATGTGATTAATTAGAATACGTATTTAAACAGTAGCTTTTTTGATTGAAACTGTTTTTGACTTGATAAAGCTTGGAATTATCCAAGCGAAAGCGCTTGTCTGATACTGCTGTTTTCCATTTGATGACCCTTGGATTTATCATCCATCAACCGAATAAAGGATTTGCTTTTACTTATCGAATCATTGTCTTCACTGACGGTCTTGGACTGTTTTGTAAATAAAAGTAGCTTTTTTATGGTTTAGTAAGTACTGGGAGTTGATGAGTCATGTTTCAACAGAGAGAAGTGATTCCTGGGTTTGTTGGTGTAATTTTTCAAGGGAGTGGGCTACAAAGATTAGGCTGAATTCGTCAGCATATTGAATGATATTGAAGTATTTTAAGTATAAATAGGTAAATGCTGGAGGGTAACAGTGGGGTGATGTATCAAAGTGTGAAGGTATAAGATGAGGTATGGAATGAGAAAGGAAATTAGTAGGGATAATCTAATATAAGACTGAATGTAAATCAGAAGGGCTGCTTAGATGGTTCCTAAAAATTTGGTGAAGGTGATGCAAAAAAGCATTTGATGTGAAGTTGTATGACAAAAGTCTCAGAAGAAAAGTTAGTATAATGTAAACAATAATAATATTGATATTTAACATATATTTGTAATTGTGTTAGTTTTAAGAACTGAATTGAATATGTAATGTTTGAGCAGTGTGTTGCTTATAGATATTGGGGAACTGAAGAATGTTTGGTGTGAGCGATTAGTGTTCCACAAAATAAGTAGTAGAAGGCAAGTATCTAGTTTGTGGATGTTGCCATAATAGAAGTAGGGTTTGTATATTTCATCTACCAAGATTGTATAAAAGGAACTGCTGGTCATTTACTGGGAGTAGGCAGTATGTAGAGATGACCCAAAAAAGAAAGGAAGATCATTCAATGAGAGTAGGTCGCTCAGTTGATATACATTAATAGGGACAGGTTGATTAAGGAAGATTTAAGGGCTACAATAATTAAGGGATGAAGATTGTGTATGTATTTAAGATATAACACTGGGAGTGGCAGGGGATGGGGATTGGAGGGGGGTGAAGCTGGCAGGCAATCAATCAGTCTGAGCAATAGCCAGTCAGTTTGTGCTTGCACACTACAGTATCAAACCTGATCCATGATCTGAACAGGTAAGTTGTAAAGAAACAATTTTAAAAAGAACAAGGAAGATATGTTGTTTTCCACTTGACAGATTTGTCTAAACTTCAGCAAGCAGCTAGGTAACATTGGTGCCAGGCATGTGAGTTTGGGCTCTGATAAGCTAGGCATAACTGCAGTGTCAAAGTGTACAGGAAAAAGCAAAAAATTGCTACTAACTGTAGAGGTTGAAATCAAATGTGAAGCAACCCTGTACTAAAAGAAATACTAAGTGAAAACTAACAGTTGAAGCAACAATAAAAAATTTATAAGACTCCCTAGTTCCAAATGCTGCAACAGATGCACATTTAATGTATTGCATGAGAAAATATATAATATAAAATTCATGAATATCATCCAAACCTAAAAGTATAAAGAAAAAGTTGCTCACAGAAATAAAATGCAGTACACAAAAAAAAAATAATAGCTTACTATCTAAGGGATGTATCTAAAAAGGAGTCCTTCAAGGGTTAGAATGGCCAAGGAACTCAGTCTACTTACTAAATGTGTCAGAAGTTATGAATAATACTAGGAAGAGGCACATGAAGAGAGAGGTAGCAGTGTAGTGTTTAACAAAAATGTATGAAAAGGTATAGCAATGTGTGTATGCAGCTGACAAACAGCTATAAATAAAGTAAAGCCTTCTCTGCTGACAATCACCACAATTAGTCGGTGTGGTTGCCAGTCAATGTATGCATGGACATTAGAGTGTCTGACCAAAGCAGTTTCCTCAAAAGGTAGGTTAAACAGAAATAGGGACGAAACACAAATGAACCTCTGTAGCACAGGGTGGCATGAGAAAACAAAATCTAAGATTAACTAAGAACCAAAATGAATTCACCAGACGACATCATGTCAGTGGTTCTTAGTTTAAACAGAAAACAAGTAGAGAATGCTGTTTTGTTCTCAACAGATATGCCTAAACTTTAATAGGCAGCTAAGTATTATTAGTATCAGGTTAGCGAGCCAAGTTTGGGCACCAAGGACCCAGACACAGACTATGACACTAATACAGAGAAGGAGACAAAATGTAGCAAGAGATTAAGGTAATGTTCTCCATTCATCCATCTGTCCATCCACAACCCCTTTTTTCTCACTTGTTAGTGGGTAAACAACAGATGGAGTGCCAGAAAAACATACCACTGTCATGATAGCTGGACACTCTAAATAAAAAAAAAAATAAAGACAGCAGTCAGTGGCATCTTAAGAGTGACACACATGGATGAGAACCCAGAAAAGGCACACACAACTATTTGAGTTACTAATATATATATATATATATATATATATATGTGTGTGTGTGTGTGTATATAGATAGATGTGTGTGTGTATATGTATATTTATATACATACATACCTCTCCCTCTCTCTTTCTCTATATATATATATATATATATATATAAAACACAATAAAACTGTCGGAACACTATTGAAGAATCAAATAACATATACAGAAAAACTTCAAAAAATAACAAAACGGCAACGGAGCCTGTAATAAGCTTCCGTCTTTTAACAGTGTCAAAGACCTCTTCAGACAATGAAAAAAATGTGAAAACCACATATATATAACAAAAAGCTACTAGTGGGTGGTTGTAAACATAAATAAAAAACAGTAAATAACAGACATGGAATGGTAACCATGCCAACAGTGACATAATAAATAAAATAAGCTGTCAATCAATAGAATTAGCAAAATGAATTAGTATGAAAAGAAAAACCTAACTAAAGCACCTAAGTGCACACTTAATATTTAAATTTTCATTGATACCAGGAGGGGCATTAGCATTAAGTCTCAACTGCCAAAGTAATTCCCTATATTCTAAAAGTGTATTAACATCACCAAAAAAGTTATAAACATGTTGTAAAACAAAAAACTTAAAACCAATAAAACCAGAAAAATGTAAAATATATGTATGTATGCAATATCTTAGGTAACTACCTAATCACAGTTATTAAACCTAGTAATTCACACAATACTGTAGATAACTAGCTATATGTTTACATCAGTTTGTTATTTTATCATTGTCCTCATTTTAATCATATAACGATGGGATTAAGTGTTTTAAGCTCTTATTTTGACAAATTCCAGTTAATAAGTGCACTGTATTTTGCTGTTTAAGTAGTCTAGCTGTTAGAATTAAATTCTGTTTTTTTTTTCCTCTAGTGATTGGAGAGAGAAAGAGTGGCTAAGTAGTTTATAAGTGTAATTGCTATTGATAGTTTAGTTCTGAGAGCTTTTTTTAATCCTTCGCACTTGCTTTAAAACCATCTGCTGCTGGTCTCCAGATCTTCCAACCCATATCCCGATGGTTTCTGGGCCTTACAGCAACTGGATAAGTACTTCTAGTGATTTTATCTGCTTTTGATCATTTCGTTTTAGCAGTTGTTATCTATTCAAGTTCTTTTTATCAGCTTAAGTTCTTTTTGTCAGTTTACGTTTTTTTTAAGTTATTTTGTTTATCATTGTCCTCATTCAGATCTTGTAACAACTATATTACATGTTTTAAGCTATCTTAAACTCTGTTTGACAAATTACAGTTAATAAGTGCACAGTATTTTGCTGTATGTTTAGAATTAAATCCTGTTTTTTGCTAATAAGAGAAGAGAGACAGCCCGGCTAGCTCAAGGAGCAAATTGCAAAGAAGAAAAAGGAATTGTGGGAAAAATACATGAATAATAATGTTTTGGAGGAGGAATGAGGTTTAAGGGAAGAAAGGAACTGAAAGAGCTGTATAATGTTTGGCTGACAATGACTGCAAAGAAGATTATAAGTGATATATAATGTCTGCAACTGAAAATATGTCAATATGATTTGTTTTCATTTATATAAATGTATGATTGCTTGCGTCATATGTGATAATTCAATAAAGATGTTTTTTTGTTATGATTGCTTGGAAGCAGTATATAAGTGTAATTGCTACTGGTTGTTGAGTTCTGAGAGCTTTTCTTTTTTCCTCTTGAATCCTCAGTACTTGTTTCATCCTTAGCATTCCTTTACAGGACAGCACTGTACACAGCATACACTGTATACATAAAGGTGACTTGTTCTGACTGTTTGCTTAGTAACTGCACTCTTCTTCAAAAATGTTTTGAGTTTGTCTTCTGTATCCATGAGTTAGTTACCCCCAAGATGCAGTATGTGCCTATAATCAATACCTTGAACAACTGCTTCACTACTAATTGGTAGTAAATGCACCTCTGAGTTTGCAAAACCATTTCAATGCCCTATCCACCAATATGTTCTTATCATTTGCACATAGTGATGCCAGAACCCAGGTAGATGCTTTTATTAAAGCAATCTGTGGTAGCTTCCAGCTCTCAAGCCCCTCAGTTGCTGTCTTCCTTCACTTAATAAATACAGATACACATTCCCATGTACATCCTCCATAAAACCATCTACTTCTTCAAATAGCTTAGCCTGTGATGTCATCCAGAAAATATAATTATCCTGCTTAATAAATACAAATAGGTTAGCCTGTGCACGTGTCCAAAATTTAAATTGCCTTACTTCTCCATCTAATATTTGAAGCACAGGACATTATGTAAGGTTAGATAGGGCAGCCATGGTGGTGCAGTGGTTAGCATTGTCACCTCACAGCAAGAGGTTCTCCGGTTCGATCCTCGGCTGGGGTGCCTTCTGTGTGGAGTCTGCATGTCCTCCCTGTGGTCGTGTGGGTTTCCTCCGGGTGCTCTGAATTCCTCCCACATCCCAAAGACATGCTGTAGGTGGATTAGACACTCTAAATTGACCCTAGGTGTGAGTGTGTGCATGTGTGTGCCTTCCGTTGAAGGTTGGGTGCCAGGCTGGCAACTCGACACTGTAAAACTCTACTGACAATCATGAATGGACAGGTGATCCGCTGTGGCAACCCCTAACCGGGAAAAGCCAAAAGAAGAAGAAGAAGATAGCATGCTTCCCTTCTGTTGCCAGCATCTTAGAACTAGGTGTCCTCAGGGTATGTATGACCTGCCTCGTGCTCACTGACAACAAGCTTTTATTTAACATAATTAATGCTGTCGTTGAGAGGTGAAAATATGTAACTAAAATGGAGGTATCCCTCTCACCTAAAAAGCAGGCATAGTGAGTATAATACACTCACACCCTTACTTTCATCTCCAGCACATTCTCAACAAAGTCATATTAAAATGTCATATGCTAAAGTAACAAACATGTTACCCATTATGCCAACAACATTATGTTGACTTATAGCATTAAGTCACAAGAGTCAGATTGCTCCCAATCTCTGTACTCTTAAACAATGCTAACAAAAATGTCTTTGTTATTGATGATGACTCATTTGTTGGGCATTCAGACTTCCACTAACAAAGCTAGACAAGGATAGGATTATAATCATTTGCCTTTCACATATCAGAATCTTAGAGCTTACAATGGCCCTAAAGACCCTTTCCCAGGGCAAATATGGCTATGATATGGTGGTGGCCCATGTAGGAGTGAATGACCTGGGATGCAAAACCCTGAGAAACATATAAAGAGACATGTCAGAACTTTGCATGCATATGACAAATGCAGGTAGGACTTCAGTTCTGAGTGGAATCCATCCTTCAGCAAAAATTATGCCTTGGTACAAAGAAAATATGATTAGCGTCAACAACTGGCTAAATAGTTGGTGTCATTCTGGGAAGATCCAGTATATGTCAGCATGGGGCTAGATGACTGATAGTCCAACTTTCTTCAGAAGGGATGGCCTGCTGGCCTGCACCTCTTATCTAAAGGCTTCCACCTACTGGATAAAACCTTTGCTGCCAGTACAGGCCTTTTTTGCAGATTCCAGTTAATGGACATTCCAACACATCAAATTTATCAAATGGCAATTTTGTACCACATTAAGAGTCTCTCTCAACACCAGAGGTCTCAGCAACAAATTGGCTGATCTTGAGGCTCTCCTGTATGTGGTCCATGTTCATGGCTGTGTAATTACTGCAACTTGGTTTAAATGTAAAGAAAGCACTGCCTCCAAACCTGGGTTTTGTATCTACCATGCCTGCAGGCTTGATGGTAAATGTGGTGTCGTCTCTATATTTGTCAAGGATAATATCAGCTCTGGACAGATTCCCAGAGTCTTGCAAACCAAACTCATAGAACTCCTGATCACTGTAAATAAGACAAACTACTAACCTATAGCCTTCTCCAGGACATCATGTATGTCCTCAGATGATCATGCTAGATTCCTGAAAGTATTCATTGAACTCTCTATTAACAAGAACTGCATTAATTTGGCAGACTTTCCCCTATCTTGCACTTAAGTAACACACATTTCCCTGGAGCACATAGTTAATGAACCAACCAGAGGACATATTATTATAGATCTGGTCTTTACAAATATAGCCTTTATGTGCAAGGCTATGGGTTCTATTTCCACCCCAGGTGATTGGATTAATTTTTCCATTACTGACACTGAAATGCAGCATTATGGGATGCTGCACTCCCAAGTGTGCCATCCTTCAGATGAGATATTAAGAGATAAAAAATACCATGGGAATGTAACTGTAGACTTCTTATGATTCTCTCAGTTCAATACCATAGTAAGCACCTATAAACTGAGGTCCCATCTGTCTGAGTAGGTGATAGCTTTGTACATATTGAAAAAAGAGTAGAGGAATCTCCATAGTGCCCTTGACAAATTTTCCCTAGTCAATACAAATATCACCTCATGTCTCCCCCAAAAAAGAGGAGACCAGTCTGGTGGAACTAATCTGGTCAACAAAGGATATGTAAATAAAATAAATAAATTAAGCTAGACCCTCAGCAGTTTGGCTTCATCAGAGAGGAGATCTTACCTACTAAATCTAATTAACTTCTTTGAGTGGGTTACACATGCTGTTGACAGTGTTCATACTATTCACATAGAATATCTTGACCTAGCCAAATCCTTTGACACCTAGCTTCATGCAGGCATTGTAAGTTAAGTGATTTAAGCATAGATTCTTATGTGGTAAGATGGATAGCAAACTGTCCAAACAGAATGTACATAGTTTGTGTGGCAGTTGCCTCATCTGAAAATATGAAGGTAACCAGCTGAGTCCTCCAATGCTCTATAGTGGGACCCCTCCTTTTCAGCATTTATTTCTGTGGTCTCCAAACTGAGAACCAGAACCTCTGATTAACTATGTCTGCAGATGAATGTAACATGGGTGTTATTGTCAAGACACACTTTAACACCTATAATCTTCAGAAATAACTTAACCTAGTTAAGACCTGGAGTACTGAAAATGAGCTGAAATTAAACATGACAACATGTAGTATCATTTAATTTGGCAAACAAACCCTACCCTCAACATATAGGGTAGGCAATATGCTGCTACTAAATGAAAATATAGGTAGGGACTTGGATACTTCGGTGGACAGTTCCCTCTCCTTTGATCATCATGTGGCAACTGTAGTCAAAAAATTCTTGTATTTAGCATAACTAATAGCAGAGGTTTATCAGACAAATATAAAGATGTCAGTGTTCCCTTTTATTCAGCATTGATCAGAGCAACTATAGAGTATAATGCCCCTTTGGGAATGTACCTCACTTGACATATCAAACAACAATAGAAGCCATGGCAGTTTCTAAATAAAAATATTTCAGACTTAAGACCTAAGCTACCAAGACAGGCTAGATGATCTGCCTCTTTACTTAAAATCTTATAGACTCTTGAGGGGTGATATGTGCCTCTCCTACCACACCACTAGAAACCCAGTTGTCCTTGATCTCCTATTATTCTGCAAGTTTAACATTTTAGCAAAAACCAGAAACATTAACCTAAATCACCTAAATCTTCATCAGTAGATAAACACTACACAATGGAGATAGAGATTATTTATGTAACACCTCCCCATCACTGGAATAAGCTGCCTCTGCAGATTAAGTGCGGAGATATATTATCATCCTTCTAACAGAACATGGATGACTGGATGGTTATCCTCAAATTTACCACAGGAACAAATGGCCTGTTCTTCCTTGAGAAATGGGGTGCAGACAGAGGATGGATGGGGGAAAGGCATTGAAGGTCATGAGACTAAATCACCTTGAAACTCCTATGAATCCTATGAATCACCTAGCAGACCATCAAGCTGTAGATGCAAAGTGAAGGCAGAAAAAGTTATAAATCTGTTTGAAGGGGTGACCAGATTCACTTGCTCAGTGAACAACCTCAGTTGCATGCCCTTAATGGAAAGTATCTTGCAGAACGGTGACAGATAGATGTGTCTTACTACTGAAGGTGTGTAACTGAAATAGTTGAAAATAAGTATCCTTGGAACTTCTTTTTCTTTTCCAAAATCTCTTGATTTCAATTTTCTTTTTTCAAATAATAACAACAATACGGTAACTCAAAAACACAAATAAACAATACAAATACCTATCTAATTAAAACAGACAACAATCTCGTTCCGAGAAAATTATACCTATATATATATATATATATATATATATATATATATATATATATATATATATATATACAATATATACACAAGAAGTCACTACATCGTCAAGTAAAGTATGAGAATTCTTATGTTCATTTGGTCTCATAAGGGATAGTTAAAATGGGGATAGTCTATATATAAAGTAAAAATAGAAATTTAACCATTTATTTGTATGTTTAGGGAAAATATCTAGTTACACATATACTAAGAGAAGGGAGGAGATGCAAGAAAGACTGGTTATACTACATTCATTTCTTATTTAAAGGTTAGCTTTTCATGACAATTTGTAGGCAAATTTTATTTGTCAAGAATTATATCTAGCAAGTAACCCCAATATTTTTGGTAATAGCGTTTGTTTTTTGTTTTTGAATAAATTAATTTGTGAGACGAGATGTATTTGATAGCAAGATTGCTAAAATTTTCCCATGTAATTGGTGGCATGACATTCCAATTCTTTGTAATAAAGAATTTAATAAGGGCACATGTCATAATAAAGACATGTTTTAATATTTTTGGGAGTTGATTGATATTAATGTACAATATAGCTGTCTCCTAAGTAAGGGTTGATTTTTCATATCCCATCTTCTCTAATGTTACTCTCAAGGAACACCATAAGTTGTGTATCTTAGTACAGTTCCACATGACATGTAAAATATCAGCTGTTTGATCCGGACAATAGGGACATATAGGCAAAAAGTTAGGATTGAATTTATTTAATTTAGATAAGGTATAATATAGATTATTTACCATAATTTGTGTATATAACAGCTTCTTGAAAGGAATGAATTTGATTGAATTTTCAATGGCTAGTTTCTTATTTTCATCAGTCAGCGATTGATTTTCCATTTGCCAATAGTTTGAAAATAAGAATTCTGATGTTTTGCACTCGTTACAATTTTATAAGTCCTAGAAATTATTTTCCCTTTAATCGCAAGATTTTCAAGTATTAATTTAACTAAATCTATGTTCTGTAAGTCAGTGTGTATTTGTGAGAATTTAGCATTTATAAGATGATGAAGTTGGTTAAGGATAATACTATATTTCGTAGAAAGTTTGAGTTCAAGTCTCATTTGTCCCGTGTTAGAGTCTTTCCATTGGTATATATCCCATATTGTGTAGTCTTTTATCAGGGGGTAGTTTGTTAGATTTACTGGTTTATTATTTATTAGTAAATTAGGATTTAGGTGTAATGGTTGTATAAGGGCAAAAGCGTCAGCTAATTGCAATGATTTAAATAGTTTCTGTGTTGTAAGAATCATGTTTTTAATTAGTGGGTGTAAATTCTTTGTGTATATGCTAGCCTGGTTTAAATTCAAGAATGGTTAGGATTTGATATTATAGCCAAGGGATTTAAACTGTTCATACCAGATTTTGGTCCACTGAGGTGTCCAAGTATTTATATATGAGTCATAGTTTATTATTTGTATTAGTCTGTATACAGTAATTATACTATAGTAAAGCTTAAAATCAGGTAACCCCAACCCCCCCTTATCTTTGGCATGTACAAGTTTGGAATATTTAATTCTGGTAGATTTGGGATACCATAAGAATCTTGATATAGCTTTTTCCATGGCAAGGAAGAAGTTTTGGGGAATATTTGAAAAGGTAGCATTTAATTGAAAGGGTATTCTTGGTAGAAAATTCATCTTGACAACACTAGCTTTTAACAGTAGAGACATATTAATGTTCTTCCATCTATCCATATCGTTTTGAATACTAGTCCATGTAGTTAGTAGGTTATTGTTTATAATATCTTTGAAGTCTGAAGTAAATAGTATTCCTAGCTATTTTATCTGGTAGTTTATTTTGATCTCACTCATAGGAAAGTACAATTCTTGGTATCCTTGGAACTTCTTTTGTCCTGCACTTGCTGTAGTCCATATGGCACTAATATGTATACAACTGCATACTTGCTAGATTTTAGTTACTTTTGTTTGCTAAGTTCTATGTCTATATTGCATTCTAGTTTAGTGTAAATGACTGTCACCTGCAGGTTACTGTCTCTCCTACTGTTGCCAGTGATTCTCATTCATGGCTACCTAGATGTATTGCAACATTGTGCTGTGTATACTTATAGTTTTGTTTCCCTTATGACAAGGGTTATGGCTGAAAAGAGTCCATTTTCTTGCTTAACAAACAAATAAATGAATAGATATAAATATTTATATCTCTTCATTACTTCTTCCCCACCCACAGAGCACAGGTGCACGAAGTATGACTATTCTGAAAATTCTGGACTGGTGTGACCCTAAATGGAACTATTTAAAAGAAAGTACATACTTAAAATTAACACTTTCTTAGGATAAACTGTACACCATGATGCCATTAATAGAAACATACTTTACACAATTTCATAGACTAGGGGACACCTCACCTCTACCTCTGCCACCCATTTGGTTCATTTTGTTCTGAGTTTTGCATTTCAGATGTTCAGGACATATGACTGTTCAGGAAAATAAGGTGTTACATGAGTACATTTATTTAATTACTTCCTGATTAGGGGGTACTCTCATAGTATTCTTTTAAAAAGGTAATGTTTCTTTTTGTAAACAAATATTCTGGTTTGAATAACTGTGTCCTGTGGTGAGGGTGTAAAAAATCAAAACTGTATGGCCTCACATTTTAGTGTAAATATCTGTATCTCCTAGGCTAGAATAGGAGATGCTGAAACGTATCAGAAACAGTAGAAAATTGTAAATCTAAAACTGTTCTGCAAAATGCATTTTTAATTTTTATTGTGTATATTAAGCAAGTTCACTGCACTTACCAAGGTTACCTCCTGCATTAAATAAAGAATAACATTTGTCCTTCTAAAATATGGTAGTTGCTCCCACAGAGAAAGCGACGTAAGTATATGCTTTAAACTAAACATTTAAATATCATAAAATGTTTATAATAGAATTGTATACAGTTGAGGAGGTGAAGAAAAGGATAACTTATTAGAGGGTAAGAAATAATAAAAGTAAGGATAGCTCAGTTAAGGATAACTCAGGCATCAAAGAGATGGATCAGGGGAGAGGAGGCATACGGTGTGCAGTGGCAGGAGCTTAGAAATAAAATGAGTCTCTGCATCCCATGCTTTTGGGCAGCGGTATTGGCACTAATGCATGCTTTTAGGTGACATGAACTAAGATATGGTATTACCAATTTAGGATATTTAGGAAAGACACGGAAAGAAGGAGACAGAGAGAGGTAATAAAATATGCTGAAGATGAGAGAAATTATTTACAAGAAAATGATGTATACAAAATGAAAATATTTCAATGTAATTTTTGCCATGAAGCTAGCGGGATAAGCTGTCATGTTTGTTTATCTTCTATTTTTTTAGTTCAGATTTTTCACATTTTTATATTCTATTATCAAATTAATATATATTTTTTGCTCCAACATGTGAGTGAATTTGCAGCTGATCTACTTCATACCTGATGCTTACCAATCCAACATAATTTGCATGGAAAAATGTGATGAATATTTTTAAAAATGAAAGTCAGCTTTCCCAGTTCATGAGCATGACCAGACAATAAAAATGTTTCAGTAATTAAATATGTTTTTATGATTGCTTCCATGTTACCGTCTTGATTCATATTTATTTTATTTATGCCAGAATATTTTAGCATTCATTATATGTGACTATTAAACACTGGGCATGACATAGACAACCAACTATGATTTCAACTGTATTTCTAGTTACTTTGTGTGTACATATAAATTAGTAATTTTAAAAAGTGAATGTAGCTTGTTACTTGAGAAACTGTAGTTTGTGAACATGTTTGAAGATAAACCAGCAGAAAAAAACTGTAACAGTGAAATATACTTTAACAAGGCTTGTGAAATGAGATAGTGAACCCTTTTCAACCATGTCCCAGGACAAGAAAAGCAAACAGTGCTGTCATAACAAGAATGCTACAACTTTGTAAACTGTGATTAATTTGTTTTTATTATATTAAGCATTGGAAACAGGACATTATTATTTCTGGCTGCAAGAAAGAAGAAAAACAAAACTATCTGACAATCGGAATATGTTCTGTCACCCTTTGGACATGTCCTTATTTTGGAACAGTTCAGAGTAATTTAAGTTGTTAAAATGGCAGTGGTAGGTCAGATGTAGGTGGTACGTTCTGGAACAGTGGACAGACTGCAGCTACTGTCAGCTTGTACATGGGTGACTCATTCACCTTCTGGGGAACAGTTTATGGATGGCAGAACCTTTAACAGCAGAATACAGTTTGCTCCCTTTTAAAGGGGATTAGTTGTGAGAAAGCTGGTGTTAATTCTGGGGATTTACATGATGTCACATCCTAGACACTACGAGATCCAAAAAGTCTAAGATGTATGCATATTTTATAAAAAACAACTTTCGCTATGGTCATGAGAATGCATAGCAATTGTAGGCATTGAAAGGAATCTAATCTGATTCAGCTATAAACTGCTATTCCCACTAAACTTAAATACTAAAGAAGGAATTACGTTTCCAACTGGAGACTTTTGCAACAGCAAATGAAGCGCAGACTACCCTTTGGAGGCTATATATAATCCAATTGATGTAGATGAATAACTCTACTGGCTTCCACTACCTTACAACATAAAAACATGTTTATTTTATTCAAGTTTCTAGCTGCTTCTGGATGTTTTCACTGGCCAATTTGGCATGTAGCCTGAAGGTAAGGTAAGGTGAGGTAAAGTGAGGACTGAACCAAATTCTTATCTGTTAGTAACTGCATACAGATCAGTAGCTGCATGAAGAAGATATGATGATATTCTTAGAAACAGAATTTAAAGGTCAAACAATGAGGAGAGAAGCCATAGAGATGAGAAACCTCATTCACGAAGCAGTAAACTTAGAGTTGCTCATTTCTGGTATAACTATGGACAGACCTCTCAGTTGTTCCTATTTTGGAAGAATGTTCCTATTTTCGGGCCTGATTTAGGATGTCGCTATTTTTGGAAGTATGTCCCTATGTTTTGGCTTGATTCATTTACTTTGTCAAACAACTTTCTGAATCCATCTAATCACATGTGATTTTTGAGGTGATCTACTACACAGAAAACCACACTATACAAGTAACATACTACTGGCAACAATAATTTAAAGAAAGAGGACACACATCTTACAACTCCTTTTTTCTGAAGCAAAAATAAATGACCTTGTGTGATAGAATTTTATGATACATTTGATTAACATCTACAGATTTTATACTGTCTCTTTGATAATGTGCTTATATTTTTCCATAATTTTTGTCACTTTCTGTTTTTTAAATGTGTTGATGAGTAGTATCCCACATTCCTACTGGAAGTGGGAAGAGATATGTGTTATTTGGTATTCAAATTTTACGCTAATTGCATGTCCATATTCTTAGCTGGATGTTCCTATTTTTCAAGGGTCTTTGTTCCTATTTTCAGTGTTTGCAGGGTGAGAGGTATGACCATGGAAAAAAGCATGGCAAATGAAATCCAGCCCAAAGGCATGGGATACAGTGATTCGTTTTATTAACAAGCTGATGCCACTGTACACCATATGCCTCCTCTCCACTACCCCATCCTCTTGATGTCTGAGTTATCCTTAACTGACCTGTCCTTGCTTTTGTTCTTTCTTTCCTTCTAATAAGTTATCCTTTGGTAGAAGATGCTTTTGAGCAAAAGAAAAAAAGCTGCTACCTTTGACATGGTGCTCATCAGTATTAGAAAGGCAGAGGTAATGGAACTGATATGTTGGTGAAGGGAACAGAGGGGACGAGGAAGTGATGGGCAGGTATGGTGTTAAGGAGAGGAATGCAGAAGGTCAGATGATTGTGGATTTTGAAAAAAGGATGGACATGGCTGTGGTGAATACGTATTTTAAGAAGAGGGAGGAGCACAGGGTGACGTACAAGAGCGGAGGAAGATGCATACAGGTGGATTATATCCTATGCAGGAGGGCCAGTCTGAAGGAGATTGGAGACTGTAAAGTGGTGACAGGGGAAAGTGTAGTTAGGCAGCATAGAATGGTGGTCTGTAGGATGACGTTGGTGATCAAGAAGAGTAGGACAAGTGTGAGAGCAGCACCAAGGATCAAATGGTGGAAGTTGAAAAAGGGTGATTGTGAGGTGGAGTTCAGGGAAAAGTTAAAACAGGCACTGGGGGGCAGTGAAGAGTTACCAAAGAGCTGGGTAACTACAGCAGAGATGGTAAGGGAGACAGCTAGAAAGGTGCTTGGTGTGACATCTGGACAGAGGAAGGAGGACAAGGAGACCTGGTGTTGGAATGAGGAAGTACAGGAGAGTATGCAGAGGAAGAGGCTGGTGAAGAAGAAGTGGGATTGTCAGAGAGATGAAGAAAGTAGACAGGAGTATAAGGAGATGAGGAGCATGGCAAGCATGGCAAAGAGAGAGGTGGCAAAGGCTAAGGATAAGGCATATGGAGAGTTGTTTGAAAGGTTGGACACTAAAGAGGGAAAAAAGGACCTGTACCAATTAGTTAGACAGAGGGACCAAGCTGGGAAAGATGTGCAGCAGGTAAGGGTGATAAAGGATAGTGAGGGAAATGTACTCACAAGCGAGGAGAGTGTGTTGAGCAGATGGAAAGAATTATATGAGGGGCTGATGAATGAAGAGAATGAGCGAGAGAGAGAGAAGGTTGGATGATGTGGGGATAGTGAATCAGGAAGTGAAACAGATTAGCAAGGAGGACGTATGGACAGCTATGAAGAGGATGAAGAATGGAAAGGCTATTGGTCCAGATGACATACCAGTGGAAGCATGGAGGTGCTTAGGAGAAATGGCAGTGGAGTTTTTAACCATATTGTTTAATGAAATTTTGGAAAGTCAGAGGATGCCTGAGGAGTGGAGAAAAAGTGTTTTGGTACCTCTTTTTAAGAATAAGGGTGATGTGCAGAGTTGTAGTAAGTACAGAGGGATAACACTGATCAGTCACAGCTTGAAGTTAAGGGAAAGAGTGGTGGAAGCTAGGTTAAGAGGGGAGGTGATGATTAGTGATCAGCAGTATGGTTTCATGCCAGGAAGGAGCACTACAGATGCGATGTTTATCCCGAGAGTGTTGATGGAGAAATATAGAGAAGGTCAGAAGTAGTTGCATTGTGTCTTTGTGGACTTGGAGAAAGCAAATGACAGGGTTCCTAGAGAGGAGTTGTGGTATTGTATGAGGAAGTTAGGAGTGGCAGAGAAGTATGTAAGAGTGGTACAGGGTATGTACGAGGGTAGTGTGACAGTGGTGAGGACTGCAGTGGGAGTGACAGATGCGTTTAAGGTGGAGGTGGGATTACATCAAGGATCAGCTCTGAGCCCTTTATTATTTGCAATGGTGATGGACAGGTTGACAGACAAGATCAGACAGGAGGCCCCATGGACTATGATGTTTTCAGATGACATTGTGATCCGTAGTGAAAGTAGGGACCAGGTTGAGGAGATCCTGGAGAGGTGGAGATATGCTCTAGAGATGAGAGGAATGAAGGTCAGCAGGACTAAGACAGAATATGTGTGTGTGTGAATGAGAGGGAGGATAGAGGAATGGTAAGGATGCAAGGAGTAGAGGTGGCGAAGGTGGATGAGTTTAAATACTTGGGGTCAATAGTTCAGAGTAATGGTGAGTGTGGAAGAGAGGTGAAGAAGAGAGTACAGGCAGGATGGAGTGGGTGGAGAAGAGTGTCAGGAGTGATTTGTGACAGACGGGTACCAGTAAGAGTGAAAGGGAAAGTCTACAAGAGGGTAGTGAGACCAGCTATGTTGTATGGGTTGGAGACGGTGGCATTGACAAAAAGGGAGGAGTCAGAGCTGGATGTGGCAGAGTTAAAGATGTTAAGATTTGCACTGGGTGTGACAAGGATGGACAGGCTTAAGAATCAGTATATTAGAGGGTCAGCTAAAGTGGGATGGTTTGGAGACAAAGTCAGAGAGGTGAGATTGCGTTGGTTTGGACATGTGCTGAAGAGGGAAGCTGGGTATATTGAGAAAAGGATGCTAAGGATGGAGCTGCCAGGTAAGAGGAAAAGAGGAAGGCCTAAGATAAGGTTTATGGACGTGGTGAGAGAGGACATGCAGGTGGTTGGTGTGACAGAGCAATATGCAGAGGACAGGAAGAAATGAAACAGATGATCCGCTGTGGTGATCCCTAATGGGAACAGCCGAAAGAGAAGAAGAAGACATCTTTAGGTCTTTCAGTAGTTAGTGGTGGTGGTGATTGGGGACTGCACTACACATCTATAATCAACTCTACCAAAAACAAAAAAAATGAAAATTAGTATGCTTTCTAATTTCATGCAAAATAACTTGGTGAGTCACTAAGTCCAGAAGCAATCTAGGGTTATTGTAATTTAATATGAAATTACAATACATTTGGTATTTCAGAATACATTTATATGACAGTTGGAAAATTAAATAGGAGAATATGCAAGAAATAATGTGATGTATCATGTTGATAGAGAGAGAGGTTTGAAGTATATGCCTTCCTTCACTAACCTGAAGATAATAATTCCAGAGAAATTTGTAATACTGAGATACTCTATAGCAAGTATTTCTTAAACACTTTTCTTTCATTCAGAAGAATCTTACGAAAAAATACAAAACATTTTATAAACCAAGAAACCTTGGGTCATTTGGAAAAAGAAGTGACTGGGAGCATGGCTAAGATGGCAAGTAGATAACAGCATAAAAATCATTCTGTGCCTCTTTTCAGGTTTTCTGGATTATTTAACTTCATACTAAAGGAACTGTCTTCAACATACTGTCTATACAACAATAAATAAAGAGTGAAGAATATTTAACAAGGAAAAACAGTTTTTAGGGCTTTTTATTGATTTTTCCTGTCAGAAGTTTTTCCAGCTAAGTGCATTCATGAGTCATCTTAAATCCTCCACACAGGAAAATGGGATGAAGAGAGAACTACAGTCTCTTGTATTCAGTATGCAGGAAATATCAGATAAAACAGACACATTGGAGAGCAAAATTGATACTATAAAACAAGAAAATAAGAAACAAATTGATCTGCTGAATGAAATAATTAAGAAGCATTCAGATCAAATTACTTTTATAGAAGAATCATTGAACGATGTAGATGGCAGATTAGCTGAAAATGAAAGTCAAGTCGAGTACCTACTGAAACAGAATACTCTTCTCTTGGAAAAAGTGGATGATCTTGAAAGCAGATCCAGGAGAAATAATATAAGAATTTATGGTGTCCCTGAGAAGGAAGAAGGTAACAATGTGATACATTTCTTGAATACTTGGCTTCTAAAAACTTTGAACATGCCTGAGTCATTTTCCTTTGGAATTGAAAAGGCACATAGCCTAGGTCTCTTTCATACAATACAACAAAAAGTCCATCTACACTGAGATCTATAATTGTCAAATTCATCTTCACACAGGATAAAGACTTGGTCCTGAGAACAGCTTAGTCTAACTCTACAATAACTTTTAATGGGAAAACAAATAGATTTGACAATGACTGTACATTCACAGTAATATCTAAAAGGAAAGCCTGCATCCCATTAGTAAAAAGTTTTAAGAAATGAAACATAAAGGCTCGAACCTTACTTCCTGCAAGAATCAGAATTTTCTTATCTGATGGTCAAAAAACACTCAACACACTAGATGAAGCCCTGGACTTTTCTCCCCCAAAAAATAAATAAATAAATAATACTAATACTAATACTAATAATAATAATCTTATTGACAAGCAAGAAGAAATAGACTGGCCTCAAACAAATTTAAAAAGGCTCACAGTTAAGAATGGATGGTCAATAAAAGGAAATAATAAACAATTCAATGAAAAGTAATAAAGACTTGTGTTTTTTTTGTTTAATCTTGTTTTTGCACTACTTTTTATATTATTAATATGTTATACCATAATATAAAATCACTGCTTCAGCAGACATTGAAGCTCTCCAGGTTCTCAGTTGTAAAACCTGTTTGCTTCATTAAGTGTCTTGATAACAGTTTAAGCAGTACAAATGATAGACACTGTGGGAATATGTGTTTATAAGATAATAATATTCCGTTAAAGTCTTTGGGCAAACTAAAATAGAGGGTTGCAGCCTGATTAGATGATTAATAACATTTTCTAAAGTCAAAAATAAGCATTCACTTCAATATTAGTATATTGAGACAATTCTGACTTATGGGAGAAGGCTAATACTGATGCAACTCTTTTCTTTAAGTAGGAAATATTCACTAAATATAAATACACTGTATAACAGTGTTTTGCATAACTATAACTGCTTTTTGGCACTATTGGGTTTGACTGACTTAAATATACATGTCTCATAATTTTTGCATTTTAAAATTAATCCAGAATATTTAAATGTGTTATAGTATCTTTTAAAGGATTGTCTGTGTTATAGAAAAGCCATCTAAGCACTTCATTTTGTCAGTTTGCTTTTTTGAAAGTATAGCTTGCACATATGGGGTCGCTAGCATTTCCACAGCCTTCGACAACTTTTGCACTGCTTTTTTCACTTCTCTATGTAGTTTGTACCTTGTTTTGCACTGTAAAATGAAATTGCAAGTCCTACAAGGCAAAGCCCTGCGAGCAACTGGAGCTGCCAAGAAGATGACCTTTGACCTCTGAAAACAGAACACTGCAACTGAAGATTAAGCTGAAATCTAAAATGTAAATATACTTAGTGTTTTTGTAACAATTTAACAATCATAATATGTTATACAGATAAATTTAATTTATTATATATTCTTCTAGTGCCAAACTAGATTATTTAAAAGCTTGACTATTAAAATAATCAAAAGATAAGAAGTAGTTAAGTTATGCTATACTAAAGCAGTAACAAGGGTATTTAAAGGGAAATGCATGCTTTAAAAGGTTTAGATATAAACAGTGTATTTTTCATTTGATATGAAGAGTATTTATTTAAAAGTGAATGTTAATAGTTATATACTTGAATTATAATGTGTGTTTAATTTCATTTAATGATATTTGTATATAGAAAATGTATCTAAGACTTCATATAAAAGAACTAGAAGAGAACAAATGGTGACAGTAAGGTTAAACATGCAAACATGACATCAACATCTTAAATGTTAAATTATATGAATGAATATTTAATTTTTAAAGGTTGTTCAGTTGTTTCAAGTTTCATACATATTAAACAGTGTCAGTATTTATTAATTATGCTTCTAAGTGGTTGTTGAAACTTTAGTTTAAAAATTGTATGCCTGTTGAAATAAAATGTAAAACTGATGAAAGTGTGTTGATACTCTACATATACACATAGTTTAAATAAGCTATAAATATTAGAATGCTGTAATAGGTGTCAAGGACTGTATCCAAAACTATAATTTTATGAGATGATTGCTTACCTGTATTCGAGATTATGCAAGATATAGTTTTTTATATAGATTATTCTATTGGGTTATTAGTCAGATAGTGCATTGTGTGATGAAATATTAGCATGAGCATATTTTATTTGCATATTTTGGGAGAATAAGGGTTGAATAACAATTTTAGTGTACCTAAACTGATGGATTATTTGAATTGGCAATTACATTCTTGTTGTTATTAATAAATAATAATATTGCAGTAGCTGATTTAATTTGGTTATGTTACAGTATCATTAAGCTGTGGAGATATTGATGAAATCCATATGTTTAATTGTTAGAAATTATAAAAAATATCTTTATTTAGCCACACTTAGGCATATACAGTGCTTTATGTCAAGGTACTTGATTTGTATAGTGTAGTTTTAATTACTGAATAAAAATGAAGTTGTTGAATATTATTAATACTATAGAGTGTCTTATTAGTCTAATTTATTAATGATTCATTCTTAAGATGTGAAATAGTGATAAATAGATATATAGGTATCATTCATTTATAGTGATTTCATTTATTACTTTATGTGATATATACTCTTACAACGTTATATGATATTATAAAATAGAACAATGATAAGTGACAGAATAATTCATTATATAGGTATGCTTGATATCTATGTTTGTTTTGGAATTATAGTTAGATTTGATGTGTTATGCTAATAGGAAATTTACTGTTATATTTACATATTATTAATAGATAGACCTATTTCATTTTATATTTAATAAATTGAAGTTAAATGAAAACCTAGATTTAAATAGTAACTTTTAAAACTTTATTAGTAGAAAAATGTCTGGAATAACATAAATTACTAAATGTATAATTTTAGAGGTAGAAGCAAAAAATAGATAGTGAAAAGGGATGATAGTGGGTGGTGTAAATGACTATGTCCATGAAAAATGGTAATTCTAAATACAGCAATTTATATACATGCTATTAGATTTTGCTAGACTTATTACTATTTAGAGAAGACATGTTTAAATGTATCTCACTAAATGTTAATGGTTTGAATAATCATATGAAGAGAGGTAGTTTATTTAAATATATTAAATTAAATAAAGCCAATATTGTCTTTTTACAGGAAACACATTTGTTGAAAATAAAGACTTTGACAAACTGACATGTAAAGAATATTCGATACCTACACATTCACATTATAATACAAAAAGGAGAGGCACTATAATACTTTGGAAGAAATCACTGACTATGCCTAAAGTAATTGATTTTTTTTCACTGAAATAAATGGCATGATGGCACTGGTGGTACTTGAGATTGATAAGAAAAATATGCACATTTATTAATATTTATTGGATACCTGGAATTGGACCTAAAGCAGCAAAAAAAAAAAAAAAAAACTAGACATTATAGCCTTACATGCAAAAGGTGAAATCTTACTGGCAGGTGATTTCAATTGCATATTTTTGGAGAAGGATACCACTAAAGATAAAAAAAAAAAAACTAAAATAACAGTAACTGTTAAACAGTTAAACAATTTTACCAATATGATGAATCTTAGAGATATTCAAGAACTAAAACTGGCAAATACATTAAATTATATTAATTATTCATATTGATTTGGCACCCAAACAAATATTGATAAACTTTTTTTGCATTTAATGAGTTATATTTGAAAGTACAGGAAGTATTAATAACATTTTGTCCTTTGTCTGAGCATAATGCCATTACTTTTGAATTTAATCTAAAACCTAATGAACTGATATTCTGGCAAAGAATACTGGCATATATAGTTAAAATTAAAGGGTTTAGAGAATGGTTTCTAAATGACCTGACATTTTTCTGTAGATACAAACAATAATAGTGAAGTTTCTGATGTTATTTCATGGGGCACATTAAAAGCTTATATTTATGGTAAAATTAAAACTGGCATTTGTCAAAAATGAAGGGATGGGGATGATGAGTTAAATCTACTTCAGACTAAAACTGATAACTTAAAAAACTAAAACCTTTGGAAAGAGAAACAAATGTGGAATTAAAAACGTTGACCCAAAATACATATAAATATTAAATCATAGAGTATCGATAAACATGGAGAAACTTAAATTACAAATGTACACTATAAATCCTGGAATTTACATAAATTAGCTATCAGATCAAAGAACTTTAATTACATTAAATAAATTACATATCAAGCAGATAGTAAACTTTAAAAAGTAACAGAGTTAAAAGACATGCTGGAAGTCTTTAGGAAACACTATGAAGAAATTAATAGCAGGAACTTAATATTGGACAATTGTGATATGACAGATGGCTTTTAAGTGTGACTATAAAGCAAAAAGTAAAAAAAAGAACAAAATGATAAATTAGATAAGCCCATTATTCTTATAGAATTAAAAGAGCAAATAAAAAGTTTGAAAAATAATACAGGTCCTGGTCTAGATGGGTTTAATCCCAGAAATATATAAAATTATCCCAGATAATATCTTAAAAATACTAATAAATAAATGCATTTAATGAAGTTAGGAGCTCTTTGAATATTTCACCTTCACTGAAATTCTCATTGGTTTATCCTATGTTAAAACAAGATACGGATCCTAAGTTATATACATCTTATTATCCTATTACCTTATTAAGTGTTAACTATAAAATCCTAATGGCTATTGTGGCAAAAATATTAAATAATAAAATACCAAATTTAATTGATAAGGATCAAACTGGTTTTATATCAGGAAGAAGGGTGCAGGATAACATCATTAGACTTTTATCTTTGATAGATATTGTGAATAAAGATAGAAAAGAATTGTCAATACTAAGTCTGGATATTGATAAGGCCTTTGATTCACTTAATTGGATATCTTTACAAAAGTACTTAAAACATATAAGTGTTCTACAATATTTATTGAAATTATAATGAAATTATAAAATAATACCTTGCCTTTTGTTAAATTGGTTCTTTCATCTCTAGTTCTTCTAAAATATCAAAAGGAACAAAGGAAGGTTGTCCATTATCTCTATTGTTATTTGCCTTATCAATGGAACCCTTCACTGCATCTATCAGAAACAATAATGAAATAAAAGGTTTGAATGTTAATGATAATTATATTTCTAAAATGCAGCTATTTGCAGATGACATTTTGTTAGCTAATAGTAATATTTAATTTTGAATTGAAAATATTATTAAATCAATAACATACTTTGAGAATGTCTCTGGTTTGAAATTCAATGACAACAAAACAGAAATAATACTAATAAATAAGAAAGCAACCACCACTTTTAAAAAAAATTACAAAGGATTTCATTGGGAAAACAAACAACTTAAATACTTAGGAATCAATATAAAAAATATGTGGCATGAATCAGTATTATTAAGTTATAAAACTTTAGTTAATAGCATAACTAATTTAATTGGAAACTGGAATATAATATTGTTTTTTAAAGTGAAGGATGGGCTTATATTAATTAAAATGATAATTTTGCCAACACTATTATACCTTGCTCAATCATCAATCTTAACACCTCCCAAAAATTATCAAAATATTAAATTCCATATTGTTAAAATGTTTATGGCATCCTCAAAACCCAATGATATCTTATGATTGGCATATAAAAAGTTGGGAAGAGAATGGTATTGCACTACCTAATATTGATCTCTATGTTAAATCTGCTATATTAAATACTGTAAGTCTTTGGCTAAATTCAACATATAGTTCAAACTGGAAGTTATTGCATGAAATAATCCCAAATTCAAATACTTTACCTAAAGTAAATTGTAATCCATCTAACATTAGTTTAGCATATTTGATTCTAAAAGACTAATTTTAAATAATAAAAATACTAATGTTTCTACTTTTGTGAATACGCCAAGCGAGACAAACTAGTGAAAAAAAAAGGGCAGGTAGATCCCAACAATAACACACCAGGCTGATAAATCCTTAACGCAATTTATTAAAACAAGTAGACACAGCGTTTTCGCTACTCAAAAAAGGTAGCTTCTTCAGAGTGAATGAGTAACATGAAAACAGAATTTTTAAACAGTAGGGAGTGATCACGTCACTTCCTAGCTACGCTGAAAAGTTTTAAAGCGGTATTAACAACAAAAAGTAACAATATGGAATATATATACACTATTTAAATAAAAAATGATTGTACCTACAGACAAAAATAAATATGTTTTAGATTACATAAAAAGTATATGTTGTCAGTAGGTCATCTTCTAATCAAATTGGAAGTAAAAAAACCCAATAACATAGCACTCAAAAGTGATGAATAGAATAAATACACAAAAGTGATAAGTGAATGAATAAATAAAAAAAAATACTGCTGGTGAGAGGTTAAAGGCTCACCAGATTTAAACATAAGAAGGAGGCCAGACAAATAGTAACCAGCAATCTTGTTAAATAAATAGGGAGGACAATTTTTATAAAAAACAAATAAAAAGCTGCTAAAAACGCAACAAGTTCTCAAATGTAAAAAAATCAATGTGGTCAATAATGGTAAAAAATTGCATTATTATAGCACAAAATATATAATACATATGTTAAGAAAAATACATAAAGACCACAAAGAATAATATTAAAAAATCTTTGAAAATATTCAAGGGTTGAAATGTACATAAAAGAAAACTGGTCTCAAAAGAGGCTACCTAAAATAGGACTTATATTTTAAGTGAGCAGAAATATTGCAACTATCATTAAGCCCTGGTGGATTAAATGCGTCAAGTTTGAGCTGCCATAATAGTTCACAGTTTTCTAAAATAATAGATGTAGGTCCACCTCTGATAGAGTCAACAATATGGTCTATGCCCATGAATGAAAACGAGTGGCCGGGACAGCTAGCAACATGTTTTGCCAAAGCATTCTCACAGTTCAATTTTCTAATGGCATAAACATGCTGGTAAATACGATCTTTAAATCTTCTGTCTGTTTTGCCGACATAATATGCAGTACAGCAAGAACAGAAGGCTATATAAACGATCGATTTGGTATTACAAGTGATCTTATGAGAAATGACAAATTTCCTATCTCTTATAGAGAAAGTACTACCATTCTTGATGTAGTGGCAATAATAACAAAAACCACATGCATAACAACCCTTGTTTCTGTTCTGCATATCAAAACCAGGGTGCTTCTGCAAGAGTTCCTTAAGGTTGGGACCCCTTTTGTATACAATTCGGGGTTTTGTTCCTAATTTCTCAACCATAGATGGGGTACTAGATATGAAAAACCAGTTTTTGTTCATGATTTCCTGTATAGAACTAGAACTGATGTTGAACGTAGTAATAAAACTACATGGGTATTGCAGTGGACAAGCCTCTACAACCGAATTGGCTGTCAATTGCATGGATGTAGAAAGTTGAACTTCAGATTGAGTCATAGAATCAACATCAAAATTACTTGAACTAGTAAGAATGGGGTTAAAAGAACCATTTAATTTCTTACGTACCACTTCATGAGTCAAATCATCTATTGGTTCAGGAATAAGTTCTTAAGAAAAGTGCATTCCTCTAAGAAATCTGAGTGTTCAGTGTTCATTCGAACAGCCCTCACTAGCTGTCCCTTGACTATGGCTCTTTTGACCTTGTAAGGATGTGCACTAGAGAAGTGCAGGAAGGAGTTTACATAAGTTTTCTTCCTGAAAATAGTGGATTTTAATCTACTAGAAGTAGGGTCCCTAGTCAACCTGACATCAAGGTAGTCAATGGCATCCGTGGCAAAATTATGGGTGAAACTAAGGAAAGTAGTGGTCTGATTGAGAAAGTCAAGGAATTCCATGGCCCGATCAGATTTACCCTTAAAAAGGATAAACATGTCGTCCAGGAATCGTGTATAAAACACAAGCTCATTCCTCCAATCATTATTGTTTAAGATGAAATGTTTCTCCCAATAAGCCATAAATAGGTTGGCTACGGAAGCCCCACATGGGGAACCCATCGCAACACCTTGTTTTTGGATATACAAATCCTTTTCGAAGAGGAAAAAGTTGGAAGATAGAACAATGTCAAGGAGTTCCGTAATATTCATGATGTCATTTTTGGAGACACCTAAATCAGTCAATAGTAAATCAATCCATTCCACTGCCTCCTGGTGCGGTATGGAAGTATACAGATCCACAACATCAATTGTAAGGAAATTGATGCTGTCATCTATATTAATCTCATTCAATTTGGCCAAAAAGGACCAGGAGTCCTTACAAATACTTGGAATACATTCCAAGTAAGAGGAAAGCAGTGAATCGATGAATTTAGAGGAAGGGTAAGACTGTGAGGCTCTCCCATCAATCAAAGCACGCATCGGTGGGTCATTGAGGCTTTTATGCACCTTAGGGATGCCGAACATTGCTGGCACCCTAGGCTGCAAAATGTCTATGTAATCAAAGGTATCCTTGTCAATTCTCCCTTGAATAAATAAATCTCTGAAATACCCCCTAATCCTTTTTGAGGTTATGTTCAACTGATTTAAAGTAGTAGGTTCATAAGCTGGAGAGTTTAGAACCTTTTGCATTCTCTCTACATAGTCAATATGTTCGAATATAGCCAGACCGCCCCCTTTGTCGGGCTTGATGATTCTGACAGTTGTAGCGCGTATATTGTTGAGGGCAGCCAGTTGTTCCCTCGTAATATTGAATTGACTGCCGTTAGCTGTAAATGTATTGCCTATATGTCTGATGTCTAATTCACAAGCGTATTCGAACATTTTCAAAACTACATGTAGAGGTGGATTGAAAACACTGGAAAGCTTTAATTTACCAATTTCAGGTGGTGTAGAATCATGGAACAGGAGTTTGAGATTTAATTTTCTAACATAACATTTTAAATCTAAAAGGACTCTGGCCACATCACATTGCCTACTTGGAACAAAAGTATTACCCAAGGACAATAATTCAACTAGTTCAGGCTCTAATGTGAGAGCAGAGAAGTTGTATATAACAAAGTCTCCCTTAACATTAGTTACAATAGTAGGAGTGGTCGAATCTGGGCTGACATCCTCAGAATTTAATGATTCCAATTCTTGTTCCCCCTCCGGGTGCGGCTGTTCTGAGCCCCTAAAAAAGAGGAAGCTGGTTGTTGTTTACTATTAATAATCTTGTTTGTGTTATTATCCGAAGGACAATTTTTGTCCAGTTGTTTGTTTTCATTTCTATTGCTTCTCCTAGGGCCATTATAGATGTCATCAGTAGGAGTAGCAGAATGTGCATTTGTGGTAATATCGGAGTCCTGCCATTCAGTATCATCAGCATGAACTTCGTTCCTTTTATCGTGCTGGATAAGACTTAACTTAGGATAGGCTTTGTCATTCGCATAAGCGTGCCTGTCTCTGTACAATTTTTTTGATTTATTAGACTTTAATTTAACCAAATAGGTGTCTATGCTTGAGAAGATACGTGCATAGTCAAACTTGAGTTTGTTAAAAAAGTCACATAACTTAATTTCCTCATCTAACACACATACTTCCCTAGTCAAATCAGCTATACACATAGAATAATGTTTTACAATTAATTCCATGAGTTGTATACCCTGTCTTTGAAACAACTCTTTTAATTCGACAATAAACACATTATTGGAGATTAAATTAGAAGGAGAAAAACAGTTTCTAAGACCTTTTGGAACAAGGCCTTCCTCTAAACATTGCTTGAAGTAAGCTACTTCTAATTGTAGCTTACGAAGCTTGAAAGTTTTAGTGTCCAATAATTTAAGTTTATCCGTAACTGTCTCTTGACAATCAGAGGCCTGGGGAACATCAGGCACCGGCGAGACATCATCTAATGGTTTTATAAATGTTAAAAAGTCACCTGTATTGTTGATCCAATGTGAAATAGATGTATCGCCAATAAGTGCAACATTATTTCCCTTCTGAGCTGTGGTGTTTGAAATACAGGTCCCTGATGTAGTCGGAGCGGCAGATGTAGAAGCTGGAGTGAATTCTCTTTGTGGCTGTGCAGCCGGAATGGAATCTGATGAACTGGTAAGAGGGATTCCAGCTCTCGCCGCTCTTTGCGTGTCAGCAACACTTGCTGGAATGGAGAAACCAAAGTTCCTTTCGAACAAATCAAAGCGGTTAGACAAGGAGTCCAATCTCTGTGAAACCGCCAGCAACAAACTGGCTGTATCCAAATTGGAAGTCCCATTCGACTCGAAAATATTAGGGCTGGTAGGGCTAGCAGCAGGATCCGATGCCATAGTAAAACTGTGAATACGCCAAGCGAGACAAACTAGTGAAAAAAAAGGGCAGGTAGATCCCAACAATAACACACCAGGCTGATAAATCCTTAACGCAATTTATTAAAACAAGTAGACACAGCGTTTTCGCTACTTACAATTGATGTTGTGGATCTGTATACTTCCATACCGCACCAGGAGGCAGTGGAATGGATTGATTTACTATTGACTGATTTAGGTGTCTCCAAAAATGACATCATGAATATTACGGAACTCCTTGACATTGTTCTATCTTCCAACTTTTTCCTCTTCGAAAAGGATTTGTATATCCAAAAACAAGGTGTTGCGATGGGTTCCCCATGTGGGGCTTCCATAGCCAACCTATTTATGGCTTATTGGGAGAAACATTTCATCTTAAACAATAATGATTGGAGGAATGAGCTTGTGTTTTATACACGATTCCTGGACGACATGTTTATCCTTTTTAAGGGTAAATCTGATCGGGCCATGGAATTCCTTGACTTTCTCAATCAGACCACTACTTTCCTTAGTTTCACCCATAATTTTGCCACGGATGCCATTGACTACCTTGATGTCAGGTTGACTAGGGACCCTACTTCTAGTAGATTAAAATCCACTATTTTCAGGAAGAAAACTTATGTAAACTCCTTCCTGCACTTCTCTAGTGCACATCCTTACAAGGTCAAAAGAGCCATAGTCAAGGGACAGCTAGTGAGGGCTGTTCGAATGAACACTGAACACTCAGATTTCTTAGAGGAATGCACTTTTCTTAAGAACTTATTCCTGAACCGTGGATATCCCATCCAACTAATAGATGATTTGACTCATGAAGTGGTACGTAAGAAATTAAATGGTTCTTTTAACCCCATTCTTACTAGTTCAAGTAATTTTGATGTTGATTCTATGACTCAATCTGAAGTTCAACTTTCTACATCCATGCAATTGACAGCCAATTCGGTTGTAGAGGCTTGTCCACTGCAATACCCATGTAGTTTTATTACTACGTTCAACATCAGTTCTAGTTCTATACAGGAAATCATGAACAAAAACTGGTTTTTCATATCTAGTACCCCATCTATGGTTGAGAAATTAGGAACAAAACCCCGAATTGTATACAAAAGGGGTCCCAACCTTAAGGAACTCTTGCAGAAGCACCCTGGTTTTGATATGCAGAACAGAAACAAGGGTTGTTATGCATGTGGTTTTTGTTCTTATTGCCACTACATCAAGAATGGTAGTACTTTCTCTATAAGAGATAGGAAATTTGTCATTTCTCATAAGATCACTTGTAATACCAAATCGATCGTTTATATAGCCTTCTGTTCTTGCTGTACTGCATATTATGTTGGCAAAACAGACAGAAGATTTAAAGATCGTATTTACCAGCATGTTTATGCCATTAGAAAATTGAACTGTGAGAATGCTTTGGCAAAACATGTTGCTAGCTGTCCCGGCCACTGCTTTCATTCATGGGCATAGACCATATTGTTGACTCTATCAGAGGTGGACCTACATCTATTATTTTAGAAAACTGTGAACTATTATGGCAGCTCAAACTTGACGCATTTAATCCACCAGGGCTTAATGATAGTTGCAATATTTCTGCTCATTTAAAATATAAGTCCTATTTTAGGTAGCCTCTTTTGAGACCAGTTTTCTTTTATGTACATTTCAACCCTTGAATATTTTCAAAGATTTTTTAATATTATTCTTTGTGGTCTTTATGTATTTTTCTTAACATATGTATTATATATTTTGTGCTATAATAATGCAATTTTTTACCATTATTGACCACATTGATTTTTTTACATTTGAGAACTTGTTGCGTTTTTAGCAGCTTTTTATTTGTTTTTTATAAAAATTGTCCTCCCTATTTATTTAACAAGATTGCTGGTTACTATTTGTCTGGCCTCCTTCTTATGTTTAAATCTGGTGAGCCTTTAACCTCTCACCAGCAGTATTTTTTATTTATTCATTCACTTATCACTTTTGTGTATTTATTCTATTCATCACTTTTGAGTGTTATGTTATTGGGTTTTTTTACTTCCAATTTGATTAGAAGATGACCTACTGACAACATATACTTTTTATGTAATCTAAAACATATTTATTTTTGTCTGTAGGTACAATCATTTTTTATTTAAATAGTGTATATATATTCCATATTGTTACTTGTTGTTGTTAATACCGCTTTAAAACTTTTCAGCGTAGCTAGGAAGTGACGTGATCACTCCCTACTGTTTAAAAATTCTGTTTTCATGTTACTCATTCACTCTGAAGAAGCTACCTTTTTTGAGTAGCGAAAACGCTGTGTCTACTTGTTTTAATAAATTGCGTTAAGGATTTATCAGCCTGGTGTGTTATTGTTGGGATCTACCTGCCCTAATGTTTCTACTTTTGGTATTAATCATATATTAAAAGTATTTAAAACAGTAATATATATTAATTATTTAATTAAACAAATGCTACCTTTCGATGTTTCCTATAGCTTATACTACTGACTGTCTAGAATTGTTAAATGTGCAAATAACTAATTTTGGACAAAATAATGTAAAATTCTGGTTTCAGCTTTTGGATGGAAACAAGATAAACACCGTAGAAAGACTTTTAGCCAGATATAATATAAATAAAAGTAGTTGGTTAGACATACAATCTTTCAGAGAGTTCATAGGTACAAATTTGCAAATGTCATTAGGTATAATCACTAAACTAATACCCACATTTTTAGAATTCTTTTTTTTCAAATTAACAGTGATATGCATAAAAATAAATCATACTTTTCAATGATTTATAAGATCTTAAGATCTGAAATTGTAAGTCTGGATGTGTCTCACTGAGATTACTCTACAAAAATAAATAAGAACACATTCTCAGAAACTGATAAAAAGTTGTACTTAAAATCTGATGGAAATTCCACATCATCTATTTATTGGAAAAATTTTTACATGCAAGTTTTTACATAGAAGTTTTTTAATACAGCACAAAATAGCCCATTTTTACAAAAAAGAAAATTCAAGATGCTGGAGATGTGATAATAATTTGAATGCTGATTGGGAACATATGATTCTGAAATGTCAAATGGTTGCTCCATTCTGGGAAGAGTTTGGAAATTTTGCTGAAGCCTTATTGTCAGACAAATGTAATTTTACATACGCTTTGATTTTATAGGTCTATATTAGTTAGTCAAAAACACTTTCCAGCAGACACGCATTCATCAACTGTCATTCAGAGAAAATCACTTCCGCAATTCATTGAATACTCCCAGGGCAAAGATGTAGTTGGCCAAGTACACATATTTTCCCTTTTCTCCACTGTAGTGCAATCTCAGAGCTGGTATATATAGCTATGGGGGTGATGGGGGCAAAGTCTCCCACTTGGCTGGGTTCAATTTAGCTAGATGTGGGTCTGTTGTGTGGCAGGG
>NC_056747.1:550575873-550595873 GCF_019279795.1 Protopterus annectens | reverse complement strand
GTGTGCTTCTTAAGTTGTGTGCGTGTGTGTTGTATTGGTGTTTGGAAGTGTTGAGAGTTTGAATTTCGCGGTTTTGTGGTTTCGGGATTTAGGCTTTCGCAGTTTTGTAGTTTTGGGTATTTGGATTTTCTGCTTTATGGGCTCGAGATTCTGAAATTCAAGATTTCAGAATTTCGAGCTTATAAAGTGAATCCATATATAGATATATATATAGATAGATAGATAGAAAGATAGATAGATAGATAGTTAGATATACATATAGGTTCAGAGGTTCATAGGTAGGTACTAGGCTATCGGCTGTAGGGCCTATATAAGCCTAGCCAAAAAGGTACCCCGACGTTCGCCACCCAAGATAATTATTTTCCCGTGCCCCTGTCGAGCAGAGCCACAGAAGTGATCCCCAGGGTGAATTTCCTATTTTTGTTTTTAACCTCGCAATATCAAATCAGATACTGTGGGTGGAGTAGGAAATGGAGACTGGGGCTATTTGTGAATGAAACAACTGTTCTTGCTGTTTACTGTTGCTTTGCAAAACTGTAATGCGTTTCTGTCTGTACTTTCAAAAGATTGTAAAATAATCAGCAAGTGTATGATCAATTCTTAATGTATGTTATTTCATATCTGTTGGTGTATATACTGAATGTTTGTTTAAAAAGTTTTCAATATGTTGGAGCTTTTCTCCCTGGACATATGCTGGAAAGTTTTTTTTTTACTAAAGCAGGTTACAGAAATCCTGATAAACAAAAGCAAAATAAATAAAATGAAATGTGTACTTGACTGGCACACACAAGCTGTGACTAATGTTTCTCTCAGCAAAGTGAAAGTAATGCAAGAATGCAACCCAACTGTTACTATTTTATCTACTTTAATCTTGGCAGGGTAAAAAGCAGCTACTTTAGTTTGATGATCCCATCATACCTAAGTTATTGTAGACCTAATCTGACAAGCAATCCCTGTGAAAGGATCATGCACAACTCATTGAGTGCCAAATCATCAAAATCAGCAGTCATCAGAAGTGCCCTCTCTAAGTGTAATATAACCCAGGTGCTTTTGGAGAGGACACAAGCCTCCTCTTATTTAAAAATAAATAAATAAATAATCATATCAGTGTTGCATCACACTGAAGAAAGAGGCAAGTTATAATGATTTGTCTGCTTCAATGAGTGGGGACATGAAGAGTTGTCCTGTTCCTCTGTAAAGCCATGGAGAGACTTATAATGGAGTTTCTCCAAAATGACACAGATAACTTACTTCTGTTAGTTATGAAACAGTATGTACTTGTTAAGGGAAGAATTTACCTTTTGAATCTTATGGGATTCTTTGAAGATACCTTCCAAATATTTTTTGCAGATGTATAAGTTTACACACACACACACACACACACACACACACACACACACACACACACACACACACACACACAGTTAAATAAAATATTGCAAAGGGTCCAGTCATTCCAGTTTCTAGCCCAGTGTTGCTATCTTTATAAGAACAGTTTTTCAAAGAAGTAAACCCTCCTTGTGATAATACTTGTATAAGTAAAGAAAAAAAAAACATTCATAGTATTGGACTGGTTAGAAATTGTATCTGCTGTTTCCAATAAGGAAATGTGATGACATATCAGCAGATTGAACTTTGTGTCAGTCTCCTTGATTGATTGGGATACTCTTTTACTTGTTTTTTATTCAAGTCTGTCCTTCTCATTCTTCTCCACAGCAGTTTTCTACAAGGATAGAGGATAAAAAAAACTTGGATCCACTCAGACAGATTGCAGGATATAATCAGTTACTGCACCAAATGTTGCTTCTGTGGCATAGATGGATAAAACCCTGATTATGACCAAGGTGACCCAGGTTCGATTGGCATCTCAGATGACTGATAGAGCAACAAGGAGAGATGGGCATGCCCGTCCTGGGGGGAGGGTACTACTTGGGCATCTCTTGATGACAATCTATAGTGGAGGCTAGGGACATCACCAAAAGGGACATGGTCATTGGGTAAAGGTGGGCCTGTTTGAGATGCTGCAGAGGTGGAGTGATACCCCACAGGCCCACATTTTACCCCTACCCAAGGAACATGCCACAAGTGAGGAGAAACAGAGTAGGCCAAGTAAGACCCCCCCCCCCCAGATGGAAGGTCAGATGTGCTGAGTCCTGTTGCCTTTGGTCCATGACTGACCCCAGCAATTATCAGAAAATTCCAGGTTGGTGTGGCGTAGGTGGAAGACCTGGCACAGATGAGGCACATGGGCTGCCATGGTAACAAGGAAGGGAGAAAAAAAAGTTTTTGCACCAAACCATATCCTGGATAAAATAAGGCCCGATACCGATCTGATTTAAAAATCTTGTCAACAGTTACCAATGGATGAATATTAAGAAGTGATAACCAAAGAAAATATTCAAAATAATCAATATGCACACCTACCATATTTTCTGTCATCATAACTTAATAGCTCAAAACACCTGAAGTCATTTTTTTTAGTGAAACAACAATATGCAGGACAATCTATACCTTCAGCCAATGCAACTGGCTTTTCTTTTAATATTGAAGACAGGATCACTACAGTAAAAATCATACTTTTAGTTTTTGTCTCATTTTGCTTACAATATTTTGAAGAAAGTATAAACACTGTATTTCACAGTTTATTTTTTTTCATGTTTTAATTTAAGGCACAAGTGCTCAGATTAAGACTGATCTGCAAAAATTGGGACAAACAGTCATTGTAACTATTCTCATTGAAGCTTGTCAGCTAGAAATATGGAATTTACAAAATGTAGGAAATTGCACGTTGCTTATACAAGTATAATTTATTTCAGTTGCAAATCAGTCAATACAAACAAACACAGATTTTTAGTTACATCATTAGGCAAACAAATAACAGTGAATCTTTTCAAACATTCTTTAATCCCCCTCCCTCATCTCCTGGGTTTTGTCCAAAGATTTCCTTTCCTTCATCCAATTGATGCATTCATTTCTCTCTCAGGGTAACAGCCAGGTACCTTCATTCCCTGGTTGGAATGTCTAATGACAGAGAGTGAGCTAGTCTGTTGAATCCAGTGGACTCCTCTCCCACCCCCACCCCCCGGAATTTCTAACTCTTCTGGCAGTTCTTTTGAGCTATACTATGTGCTGTTCATATGGTCAGTATGTATGTAGTCCCACATGTGTCTTCCCTAGCTAGTGTTATGCACCACATGGTACCATGTGCACAGAAGGTCCGTTCCCAATGAGTGTAACACCCAGTGCTCACTCTTGATGTCACCCAGGTGGACAGCCAGACCAGCCTCCCCCCCCCAGAATGGGCAAGCTGGCAATAGCCACTCCCTCCGATCATCCTTAACCTATCCCCTTGGGTGCTCACAACACTAGTCAACATTGGTTGCAGAGTCACAGTAATGGCTTCTTCTCTCTCTCTCAGACCATAGAGGTGGGCTCTCTTCTTAAAACAATTTTTAAGATAGATGGAATAACATGTATCCCCATGTGCAAGTGAATAAATAGTCACAAGTATAGTTCTGTGGTTGAAATTAATTGGTGTAAATTTTGATTGTCTAAAGCATGAATAGCAGCAGGCTGACTATGTTTCTGAAGTCCTGTCCTATCTTTCAGTAACATACAGTACTTTCATCTGTTGCTTATACTTACACTTTCATAATCATTGTTAGTTAATTTCCTTTTACTTGGTACTGACAGTTTGAAAAGCAAATATCTTATGCTTTCAACACTTGCTGCCATGAAATAGTTTAATCCTTGGCCACAAGTGATGCACTTAACTAATGTGTACACCTGTTATTTAGCCTGCTCACTGCCTGTTTCAAACAATCCCAGCTACCCAGTCACATAAGAGATAAGACATACTTTTTTTAGCAGTGGTAGCTTGACAGAATATTCCCATTCACTTAGTTAGTCCAGGGTCAGTTTACCATCTGTAAATTTACACTGAAGCAATACTTGCTTGCTCTTTTTTTTTTACAGACAAGTCAGATTTATGGAAAACTTTTACAGGCTGTCTGCAAATGTATGGACAGCTGCTCACTAGAGGCAAAATGTCCTTTGAGGAATGGTCCAACAGTTAATTTAGGATGCTTGAAGCACCAAAGATCATTCTAAAATTACAAAACTTTTTGTATATCATTGTGGGGCATGGAATTAATCTGTATGATTTGTGGCCAGGATGAAACTGCAATTTATTTTGCTTCCTCTATAACATTTGTAACTTTTATTGCACTTAGTTATGCTTGGCCCTTTCCTTGGTAAAACTGGTATGTTTTGAGAGTTAACCAAAAAATAAATTTACAATAAAACAAATTCCACAAACAATGTAAATGCAGTGCCAGTGCTAAATTTATTTGTCACAACATATCTGGTACCTCGGCAGTTCACCTTCAAAGGATAAATCATATTAGTATAAGCCCCTTGTTTATACCCAGTGCCCTGTTGACTCAATTGAATAATTACATTTTTCAAAAAAAAATTCCATTTTTAAAGCACAAATACATTGATGCAAACATAATTTTAAATCATTTAATACATATTTTAATACAATAACTTCCTGTGATAAAACACCCTACTATTAATATCAAAAATAAATGAATAAGTACCTCAATAAATAAAAAAAAACAATTCCTGTATTAAACACTATCTTATTGCCAAGTTAACCTCAAGATTTAACCCTCTCGGATGGAGTGTTCTAAAATTCAAAATCATCCTACTTTCTTAATCCATTAATTTTTTTAATACAAGGGCTTTATAGTAGTGTGAATTTGTTTTACTGTAGACATGTCATTAGAATGAGCTGATGCAATACCCAGCGTGTTTTGGACTCCTGTTGAGTAAAGTAATGTGTTTTTCACTGATCTAGTCAAGGAACATGAAGTAAGGCTGGCCAGTTGTGATCTGTTGTAGCTGAAAAGAAACATGGCACTCAATCTGAAATGCTGGAAAGGATGATGATTAAAGGGGTGAACCTTTTTCATGATACCAAGTTCCTTGAAAAGGAGTCTGAAACACCTGCACTTGGGTGGGTTTGATTTAGGGCAGTGTGTGTTCTATTGTACTATGGGGCGATTATTTCATTGCCCTGGGAAAAATTCCGCCATTGAGGGAAGTGCATTTTGACTGTTTCCTTTCAATGGAGAGGTGTTCAATGGAAATGTCTTTCGACAGAATACTATAGACCCGATTACTGTATACATATGTTCCCAGATCCCTGACTATTGGGACAACTCTTAGGGGTGTCCTACTGATGGAGTAATTAGCCTTTATGCCAGTTTTCCCAAAAGGCACTATAATGCATTTCTTGACATTGAGTTTTAATCTATGAAATTGGCACTAGTTATTTGTCTGTGTTAGACACTCTTGTAAGATGTTTCTGTCAAGGGGGACTCTATGATAGCTCCTAATTTGCAGTTATCTGTGAAAATGGTCAGCCAAAGGCCCTTGACACTAACCTTTACCTCTGAGAAGTAAATGCCAAATAGGAGCAGTCTCAGGATGGAGCCCTGAGGTACCCTGCTGGTGACTGATCTATTAGTGGAGATGATCTCACCAGTTATGACTTTCTGGGTCCTGTCTATGAGCCAGCTGGCAGTCCTGCAAGTTATGTAGGGTTTTATTACTAGTGTAGTGAGTTTGTCAACTATACCCAAGTGGAGTACTGTATCAAATGTCTTAGCCAGGTCCAGGCAAGTGGTATGCACCATTTTCCCCTCATCCATTGCTTTAGTGACCTTCTCAAAGAAGTCCACCCGGTTTAGTAGACATGACCTTCCCTTGACAAAGCAAAACTGGGTTGGGTCCAATGTCTGAAGGTAGCCTACGCCTTTCATTTCCATGACAATTCATTCCATGGCTTTGCATATTAAACTAGTCCAACTAATGGGTATGTAGTTTCCGGGGTCAGTTGATGGCCTACCCTTCAGAAGTCGGATAAATGTTGCAGTCCTCCATTCTCATGGTGCAAAACCTGTTTTGAGGCTATAATTGAAAAATTACAACAGCGGTTCTAATAGGTCATGTTTCTAGCTGTTTAGGAACCATCCTGGGATATTGTCATGGCACACTGAGGCTGTGTTTTTGGCCTTAGTGAGCACTGCCAGGAGTTGCTCCCTTTGAATAGTCGGGGTAGTTATGAAAGTAGGTATTTCATTGTGCAAGGCAGGGGGGATTGGGGGATGAAGTATGAGATGAATTTGTCAGCCAGCAAATTCACTATGTTCCTCTGCTCAGTGAAGGTGCCACCATTGACCACCAGTTTGGCACAGTCCTGTCTGCTGCCTTTGAAGTTTTGAGCATAGCTGAAAAAGGCCTTGCAGTTTTCTTTAGCCTGTAAGGATATCTTGACCTTGGAATTGGCCTTGTTGGGCTTATTTAGTCCTTTTAGTTTCCTGTTTAGTTTAATTAGATATCTCCTATCATTATGGGAGTTGTTCTTGATTTTAGCCATGACTTTTTTCCCTTTTTTTATATACCCTATTAAGGTTAGGATTCCACCAGTGTGGTTTGTTTTTAGAGTTTGTTTTGGGCTTACCTCTAGTAAGTACAGCCAGAAGTGTAGCTAAGGCAGGGCAAGCACTTCCATTACAAAGTGTTGGGAGAGCGCAATCGGCCATTCATCATCCTTATTGGGGCTTTTTGGGGATTTTTTTGTGTGTTTTTCAGTTGAAGAGCTACCTGGTGGGATGTGGATGTAACTGTGATAAAGGTTATTAAGTGATTTTTTTTTTGCACTACAGTGGAAGAGCTAATGGATGGAAGTGTTATAATCCGATAATTATTCCATTATAAAACTACATGGGGTGGGGTGCTGGTTTGTGGTATTGACCCATGGAGCTGATTGAGTCAGCAGATGTCGGTAAAAAATCTGCATAGGTTGTTTTGAACTCAGGGTAGGCAGGGGCATTGAATTTTGACAAACTATCATGTAAAAGGATGTAGTTTGCTTTGGAATAGTTCATAACTGTTACAGGGTTTCTTGGGGTTACCAAGTTGATTTTTATTTCAAAGGAGAAAGCTTTGTGGTCTGATATCACTGGTGAGCATGTGACACGGAGGGGGGGGGGTGTGAAGCACTCTCCCATATTGGTGAGCACCAAGTCTTGTATGTTTGAACTTCTGGAGGGTGTGCGCATTATCTAGTCAAGGGTATCTGTGTTAAAAAAAGTCCAGAAATCGTTGTACCTGAAAGTATGAGACAGTGTATGTTTCTATACCTCTCAACATCCTTGCCATAAATAATGGGGGAAGAAAGGCCCCAAAATAGGGACACTTTTTAAATATTGCTCTTGCAAACTTAGAAAGTTGATAGAATAACAGGTTTTACATTAGCATGAATTTTCCGAAGGGTATGAAGCCTGAAACTCAAATGCCTGTCATTATTTTCTAACTTCAACACTCAATGATTTGCCAATAACTTGCCAGAAAACCACAATTTTATGAGAAACAGACCAAAATATGAGTCAAAAATCTAGACATTCTGCAAAAATCTGTATAGTTGAGAGATATGTTTGTTTACCAGTATATAGAGGGGTAGTTAAAGTCTCCCATGAATAAAGTATTTGGTTTAATGGTGAATGTCTCCAGTAGGTGTAGGTATGAGCTATGGGAGTCTAAGGGCATAGAAGGTGACTTGCAGCTTGCTATGATAGGATATGGGACTTTGTCTATGGTGATTTGCACATAGATAAATTCCAGGGCATTGTCCTGTTTAACCAACCTAGAGTTATGCTTGTTGCAGGGAATATGGTGAGTGCAGTCAGTCACATGGGGGGTGCAGGAGGTCTTGACTCCCTGCCTAAACATAAATAAAAAAGTAGATTTTTTTGTGTTTTTTGTTTTTTTTATTTTTTTGATGTTTGAGTTTTTGTAAACTCAATCATGTGGTCGCGTCCGTATGAATTTTGAGTTTCTGAAAACTCGATCATCTGACATAGATCCATGTGTATATATATATATATATATATATATATACATACACACACACACACATATATATATATATATATATATATATATATATATGGGTCTACTTCACTTTGTCTAAAACACTAATTGTTGAATCCCTGTTCATTGAACCCTGTTAGTCGAAGACACAAATCAACAAACATACTTTTGTCTGACTTTATCCTAGGGCAAAGCAACGGTTTGCCACCATTTGAAATTTTCCCTTTTCCCCACTGTAGTGCAATCTCTGAGCTGGTATATTTAGTTGTTTAGCACTAGGAAAAAGTTCAACGAAAAGTCCCTTCACTGATTTGTGTCTTCGACGAATAGGGTTCAATGAATAGGGATTCCACAAATAGTAAGTTCAATTAAGTGATGCAGACCCACACAGACAGATAGATAGACAGATAGATAGATAGATAGATAGATAGATAGATAGATAGATAGATAGATAGATATAGCCTTAGATATACACACACACACACACACGCACACACACATATAGATATATATATATATATATATATATATATATAGATATATATATATATATATATATATATATAGAGTTCTATTGTGTATGATCAAATTACTTTAATGTCGAACTGGAAACACCAACAAAAAAAGTTTGAACATACATAATACTGAACACAAACAATATCAAAAGAAATACTATTGAGAAAGGAAAGCTATTTCTTTTCTCTGTATTAACACTAACCCCCCATAACACTAGCCTGAAATTCATCTGAATAATGGCAGTGTTACAGGAAGGTTTTTATGAGGGTAAGGTGTAGAGTTAGGGTTCAGGAAAGGGGCAGTGTTTGGGTTAGGGTTAGTGCCCATTACTAAAGATGTCAGGTCACATTGTCAAAATTATTGTCAGCCAAAGCCATTTTGTAGCCAAAAAGTCCATAAAATAACATTTAAAATATATTTAACTGAACTAAAATTACATATTTCACATCAGGAGCAAAACACACCATTGTTATGCAGGGGGCTGCAACTACAACATAATATTACCATCCTGAAGGTTATTGCACGTCAAGGGAAGCCTCACCCCCAATACTGGAACATTCAGAGAAGACTTCAACAATAATTGAAAAATGCATAAGTGCAGTAAAGACATCCAGTAAAGTGACCATAGAAAACAGCTGTTCTCATCCTTGGATGTCTTACTTTTATCAGAACCATATTCTTCTAATATCATCTCCCATTTTACTATCCCATTGCACTTTTTTAGCCTCCTTTCCCTGTATTACAGTTTCACATTCATCACCATAATGAAGGATTGGTGCCTTACTGTCAGCAGTGAAAGTCACCAGCATCAAGATGGCTTGTTTTATGAGATGCTGCATGCATATATAGACAGCAAAGCATCTGACCTGCCAAAAATCTGACTGGAGGCATATAATAATTATTCTGGAGAGGATATCCTTCAATAAACACTTCACAGAATCTGTGCTATCCCTAACAAAAAACACTTCCCTACACTAATTCCCCCCTCACCCAACACAAAACCACCCTTCCCTACCTTCTTTCTCTCCACAGTACCCACCTCCTACATAAAAATACTCCTGACAAAACTAAAACCCACAAAACTAACAGCCGACTATCTGCCCGCCGAATACCTAAAGATAGCAGCTGCTGTCCTAGCTTATCCTATTTACATATTAATCAACTGCTCCATATCTGAATCTATGTACCCACGCTGTGGAAAATATCACACATCATTCTCCTCCACAAAGGTGGCCCCTCAACTGATCTCACCAACTACCGCCCCATTGCCATCCTCTCCCCCCTCTCCAAGATACTTGAAAAATGCATCAACTCACAGATCTCCAAATTCCTCCTTAACAATAACCTCCTCTCCAATACCCAGCATGGTTTCAGACCACACCACAGCACAACAACTGCTCTCCTCTCCTTCAGTGACACTATCCTCCATCACAAAAACAATGGCCTCCTCCCTCTGCTCTATTTCTGGATCTATCTAAAGCCTTTGGCATTGTGTCAAACAATCTACTACTCTCTGCTCTATCTGACCTCTCTTTCTCCACACCAGCAAAAAACTGATTCCACAGCTATCTACAAAGCCGCCAACAATCAGCCATCTGGGACAACAATCTATCCACTTGTCTCCCTGTTACTCTCAGGGTTCCCCAAGGCTCCATCCTTGGCCCCCTAATTTTCTACCTTTTCACCAACAACCTGCACACTGTCATGAAACATACCTTCCTCATACAGTACACAGATGATTCCACCCTCATCTGCTTAGCCCCAACTCTAACAAAACTACAACAGATCACCCAAGAATCTTTCTCTTCAGTTGAAAGCTGGCTATCTAATGCCCAGCTTCTCTTTAATCCAAATAAAACCAAACTCCTTTTCTTCCAATCCTCTAAATCTACCCCGAACACCCCACATTTCAGTATTCAAGCCAAGGATAATACCTCAATTTCACCAACAGTCCACACAAAACTACTTGGCATACAGATAGACAATAATCTCAAATGTGACACCCGCATATCACTAACAGTAAAAAAAGTTCACAAAAAACTGGGTGCCTTATATAGAAGCTCACCACCTCACCAAACCAGCAAGACTCTCTATCACCCATTCCCAATTAATCTCCACCCTACTCTACGCATCACCTATACTTACAAATCTTAGACAGTCAGACCTACACCAACTCGAAGCCGGCTACAATAAAATTGCAAAATTTGCCACTGGTGCCTCTTACCGCAGCCACCACTGTGTCTCCCTTAGAGACCTTGACTGGCTTGAACTCCCTCATCTCCTACACCAAACTCAACTCACCTTTGTTCATAAACTAGTAAACCACCCTCTCCGAATCCCATTGCTCCATACAATTCTCCAGCCCTACCACTCTTCTAGACCACTACGCTCCTGCAACAAAAATCTGCTCCAGGTCACCAAAGCCGAAAACTCAGTCGGTGAAGCACTATTTTCCTGTGCTATATCCAAGCTCTCGATCAACTTTCCCACTACCATAACTACCCTTCCTTCCTGCAGTCTTTTCAAGACTGCACTTAAATCTCACCTAAATTCTCACTGGCTTTGTCCTTGTCCAAACCCCACTTAATAACCCCCCCTTCAACCCTTCTCTCCTTTCCCAGATTTAGATAGAGCATCCCCTCTATCCCTATAAAACTGAACTGAAGACTACGCACTGCTTTTAATCCTTCCAGGATTTAGTTATCATTTAGTCAGTTATTATTGTTATCTAGTTACTGTTTAGAGAATTTGTAGCACTGTGTTTTACTTCTTATTTCTCAATGTTTGTAACTGGAGCTTACTACTCAATTGTACCTAATTTGCTCCTGTATTTCTCCATGTCATGATCACCTCTGTTGTATACATACCTTGATTGTTATTGTTTACCACCTACCATGTTATTCTGTGGAGCTTTTCTCCCCAGGCCTCCACTGAAAAAGGACCTGTGTCCAGTCGGAATTTCCCGGAAAACAAATGTTATAAATAAATAAATAAATAAATATCATAAGGCCTATACAGGTCACTGGGTAATTACTGAGCATAATCTATAGCCTAACTACATCTCCACCAATAACAATGGAGAGGATATGTTAATGCCGTTCTCAGAACAAAGGGGTTTACTAAGAAACTTGTGGCTGATTTTTTTTTTTGCAAGAATTCCAGAATCTTGAAATTTGGTAAGGGTAACTTACGGAACAACACACAGATGACAGGTTCATTTTTGTGTAGGTACCAAGGAAGAGGCTGAGGTAATCAGGCAGATGCACAGAGAGTCACAAAGTTTCTTCCAAAGATTTTATACAGACTATCTGTGCATGCCATGCAGTTAGATATGCACTAGATTATATATTTTAAAAAAGCAAAAACACTTCATTGTGGCTTGTCTTCTAAGACTACTTAGAAAAGTAAGGTTTGTCCTTTGCTATTTGCTCATAAAGAATGTGGGGGTTTAAGACTCCTACATTTTTCCTGTACCACACTGCAGTTTGTCTACATACGCAGGCTATCAGCTGACATAAAACTGCAAATACTGATAGTGTTCATCATAGACTGACATTGAACCAAGGCTGACACAAGGAGCAGGAATTCACCCTCTGTTGCACTATTATAGAGCCCAATATATGTATTAAGCACTAATCGTAACGATTCTAGCATAGTCCTTATTAGTAAAATGTAAAAAAAAAATAAAAGATTTTTTTTCACGGCTATCCTAAAGTTTTATAAACTTCAGTGGGAGCCACATAATACTCATTTCAGCATTGGTGGTCAAACTATAAGATGTGTATGTTTGCAAAGCCTTTGACATACAACTATGGAGTGAGATAGATGATAATTTGTGAGAAATGGCTGGGCTACAGCATATTACTTTAAATATATCAACTACAAGATATTCCTTTAACTGTATCAGCTAAGACACTTCTTACATTACAAGGTACTTCTTACATGATAAATTTTTAGAAGAATAAATGCGGACAGGTGATCCGCTGTGGCGACCCGTAACCAGGAAAAAACGAAAGAAGAAACAAAGTGATAAATGGTTGGTGCTATTGAATAAGTTCTCCTCAAACAAATAAGCAGCACATGGCTAAACACATTATTATAGTTTTAAATATGTCTTCATACTTGTCTTTAGGAACTCAGTTTAAAGGTAAATTCTGGAAAAGCATATTTATATCTAACAAAATTCTGAGAGACAGGCAGTCTAATTTTATGTATGCTGTAAAACATATTTCATTTGGCTGAAACAAATAGGATTTAGCAAAACTCTTTGTTTTCAAAGTGAAGAGGAAAAAGATGTGTCTGTATTTATGTAAATGTCCCAGAGTTAAAAAGATATTTTGGAAAGATATCAATAAACAGCTACTTACAAAATAAGGATTGAATCAGTACATTGTACCAGAATTCTGCATTTTGGTGCATTGTGCAAAATTCCAGAACCACGGTACAATGCCAAATAGCTGTAATTGTTCCTATAGTATGTAGAATGACAGTTCACTCATAGGTAGAGTATTATGTTCTGTGCCATTTTGGACTGGTGTAATGAGATGCAGGTTGTGATGTCTATGAGATTGTTAGAATGTTGAAGACTTAGCACCGAGGATATGGTGTTAACTGCATTAGGTAGTTATACAGCGTGAACTCTCAAGAAGAAAGTGTACCACATGGCATGCAGCTTCCTGTCGCTGACTCTTCACCATCAACCTACTTTTCTCATTTTTTATTTGGGGTCAGGGTGTCACATGAACATTAGTCAATGTGACCCAATCACTTAAAGCCAATGTTAGTCAGCTGAGTGTCTATCCCTGTAGTCAGCTCATTAGCATTTAAAAATATGTACCACTTACTGTACTTATGATCTCCGGTTGTTGCTGCCCTAACCTTGGACTGATAATCGTTTTATAGTTCTGTTGTAAAATCTAACAGCTCTCTTGTATAACCTTTTCCTTCCATTATGCTCCCTAATTTTTTTCTGTCAAGACTGTCAAAAGCTACTTCTAAATCTAAATATAACACAAGTAATTTCTGTGTTTGTTTTTTAAAGTGTACATATTTCTCAATTAGATAGTGAAACAGGAAAAGTGTTGTGTAACTCTTCTTTCTACATAAGCAGTTTGGAACATTGAAAATTCACTTATTTTAATGACTGTTTTTCAACTCTTGAAAGATTATCGACACAAAATGTTTAAGGACATATCTAATGAATGAATTATGTGATGTATTTTAGGGATATATTTGTTTTCCTTTTTATAAATATGGACCACAATTTTCCTTTCCATATCTTTGGAAACTCCTAAGTATTTTTATACACATAGCTCAATATTTCCAGTTATTCAAGTATGTCTAGTTTATTTAGTTAATTTATTACAGCATCTGGCCCAGGGACTTTGTTATTTTTTATGTATTCTGCTATTCTTTTTATGGTAAACACAAACAATATACTTGACCTACATACATAAAAAAAGTACTAACTTTCCTCTGTATCTCATTAGAACTACCTGCGTGCACTAACAATATGAATAAATAATGTAACTGCACATCCAATAACACACAGAATATATACCAATAAACTTTATAATCAAACATTCAATTCTACAAGAGACAACTACAACATACACATTGTCATTTTATTCAAAAATATTTTCATTTCTTCCCATTACTTACCAACAAATGCAAAACAGCAACATCACCTTACCTTCACCATACGAATAATCCAGTATACTTACTTATTGTTATAATATTATTACTACGCTGTCTCTCTACCATAGTCAACATCATCTCCTTCTGTACCCTTCCACCCTCCCACCCCAACAGAGATAACTAAAGCCATCAAAAATATGCACCTCAGTACTAGAATAGATGCCTTTACAACAAGGACACAGAATTCCAAGCCTGGTTTCTCCAGTATAATTCACATGTACTAGCAATATCAGAAACCTGTCTAAAACTGCACATATTTTACTCAAAATGACATACCCATTTCTACACCATCTGCAGTAAAGACAGCACAATGAAAAGAACAGTAGGTGTTCTCATCATAGTAAGCAACTCCATTTACTCCATACTCCATTTCAACCATCCCACTACCAGACGTAACCTTAAATCCATACTAATAACATGATAATGGCAAATAATAAAACTATCCATTGGGTGTCTATACACCCAAAGCCTGCATCCCAAAAACTCTAAACTGATACCTCAATAACTGCACATGTGAAATTATAGTCTTGGGGGATTTCAACATCCCGTGTTCTACTTAGACAAAGGACAGCCCAACTATTGAATCCAGACTTTAAGATTCACTCAGCTAATATTACAACTTACACATATTAACTTTGTTCCAGCTGCAGTAATATATTAGACTGACTTCAACTCAGTAACTTCAGAATTAGTGATATGCTGCCAAATAACTTCAGTGAGCATAACACTATTTATACTGTCTGGAAACACAGCCCCCCCCCCCAAGTACAACAAAAGCTATCACAACAAGGAGCCAGAACAAAATACCAGTTGACAATGTAGAACAAGATGTAACCAGCTTCAACTGGTATATTTTAAATTGCATATACACATTAGACAAAGAGCCATACAACTTTTCAATGGAACCTTACCAGCATTGGTGGACAAATATACCCCCACAAGAACAGTCAGAATAAAAAGTACATATCTTTCATGGATTGATGCAACCAGCTGCAAATTAATGAAACTGTAAGATACTGCCTGGAGAATGTATAAATCAGTACATGATGCAATTTCTCTCACAAAATATGAAGAATCACAAAATAAATGCCAAAAGCAACCATCTCAAGTTAAAGACAGCTGTTAGCTTCATCTTCAAAACAAAAATAAAAATGCCCCAGCAATTTTATGGAGTAACATAAACTCAATGTTAAATAAAGTGAAAGAAATTGAAAACAACCCCCTTAGCCTCCCAACAACCCTAGCCATTGTAAGCACGTTTACCAATTATTTGAAATCCGTCATAGAAAAGTATTCAGAATTTTCCACTATATAAACTGCAGTACACCTAATATTCAGCCCTCTACTATGCCTGCATTTTACTTTAAACCAATCATGGACAACAATACTAAAAACTACTTTGTAAAGTGAAATTGTCATCCATGGACAATCTCCCATCAATCCTCCTTAAACGACTAATACTATGGTATATCCACTTATATTGATCTATGCAGTGGTCTTATAGAAGGGCACTTTTCTACCCTATGGAAAGATACAAATGTAGTACTCCTATTGAAAAGAGAAAGTAAGCAGTAGATTAAACAATCTGGACCAATCTCTGTTCTTAGCCCTTTCTCTAAACTGCTTGAAAGAGTTGTGCATGCACAGTTATCAGATTACTTAACTATTTACAACGGATTTGCCAGTGCACAGCATGGATTTCACCCTGGCCATAGCACTCAAACTGCTTTACGTAATACCATCAATCATATCACTACACAGACTGACACGTCACAGTACTGCTGCCCTCTTTCTTGCTTTCTCAAAACCATTTGATATTGTAGATTATAACCTTCTACGCAGACATTGCAATATAAGATGTAATACAGCAGGGATTCAATGGTTCACTACCTGCCTAAAAGACCAAACAGTACTGTGGAAAAACTGATTTACTCATGCATTAGAATCCAGTATAGATGTACCTCAAGGTTCAACAATTAGACACCTGCTATTAGAAATGTTTACAAATGACATTCATCTATAGACTTGTGGTCTCAGACTTGTATGATATGTAGATTACTCCACCATCATAATCAGTGCCTGTAACACTACCATTCTCCTATTACAAATTCATGTGAGCCCTATCCTAGAATGGTTAGTACACTCAACACTCATTAAAAATGACAAAAAAGACAACATTCAGGATATGCAGACACCAACTCAAAACTGTTGATGTGAACTTAAAAAAAAAACTGAAATAGCTGATCGCTACAAATATCTAGGTATTACTGTTGATAACAAATGTACATTAAAGAGCATACTCACACTGTGGTGAAATATGTATACTAAAATATCAGTGCACTTTATGTATCACCAAATCACTATCACCAAATACAAAAATCAGTTTAGCCAATGCATTACTCCTACCCAGACTATTTTATGGATGCAATATCATTGGTAACTAAAACAAAACAGTTCAGTGCAGGCCTGGATTATCTTAATATGGGATAGCTAAATTTACAGCTGAAGGAAACTCAAGCATTCATATATGTAATATCTTAAATGGACGTCTCCACACACACACACACACACACACACACACACACACACACACACACACACACACACACACACACACACACACACAAATCATACCCAGCTGTAGAACAACAATTCACTGCTGCAAATCAACAATCACTCACAGATTCATGAACAAAGACCTCTTGCATATCTAGAAAACTGCTACTAAAAATTGTGAAAAATGCACCATACATATCTGTCTGGAGAATGGAACCTATTACCCTTGGAGATAAGAATAACCAAGGAAACCTAACCTCTTTCAAAAAACATATGTAGACTACTTCATTAAAATTCTCATTTGTCCTAAATGTGGTATCACCTAAGGAACTTAGGTCTGTATAATTATAATTCTTTTTCACTCACTTTGATGTAAAGCACAGTCTTCTATAAAGTTAACTAGAACTTTCATCTGACCATACATAGACCTCCTTTTTTCCATACTAGGAGGAAACTTACTACCCCAAAATACCTTCTATTCTTACATTTCCACTTCCACCAGTAATTCAACAACTTCTGCAAAACTATTGCCAATTATCCTGTCCCTTTTTCCTCCACATCTTCTGTTCCAAACCCACTCTTACTTTTATGTATACCTCTTCTTATATCCTATCCTTTTTTCCTACATACCATCACCATTTCTACCAAAATCATAACTCTTACTTCTAAATTATTCTGCTCCTGCCCTTTACCATACCACTGCTACCATATATTTCAAGGCTTCTTCCTGAACCATCCTATTATACTCACTTCCCATGATGCCATCCGTGCTTCCTTCCTTTTCCCAGCATTTCTTCCTACTCTCCTTCACCATCCTCCTCTCACAAGGAAGTCAACACTATTTCTCCAAAGCATTGGCTAAAGCTTATCACCATCACAGCTAGTCTATCATTATTACACACTTTGTGCACTATGTACTTGTATACAGATATCTGCTACATGTGTTGGATGGGGCATCTGTGAACGTACATCTGTATATATATATATATATATATATATATATATATATATATATATATATATATATATATATATATATATATATATACATATATATATATATTTGGACATTATTCTTAAGAATAACTTTTTCATGTTCAATGATTCCTTTTATATCCAAAGGAAAGGGGTAGCCATGGGGTCACCATGTGGGGCTAGAATCGCAAATCCGGTCATGTGTTTTTAGAGAAGGCATTTGTTCTGGAACATAGGCTACATTCAAACTATTTAGTTTATTACATCCAATACCTGGATGATATATTCCTAGTTTGTGAGGGAGGAGCTGACATATTTAACGAATTTCTGGTATTCATTAATACTACAACTGATTTTTTTTTTTTTTTAAGATTTACCAGTAACTTTCATATAGAGAAAATTGCATACCTGGATGTATACTTACAGAAGGACAGGGTCAGACAGAAGTATGTGGCCACCATCCACGGGAAGGACACATACTCAGATTCTTTCCTCCACTTTACCAGCTCACACCCTATGCATCAGAAAAAATCTGTGGTGAAAGACCAGCTAGTCAGGGCAGCCAGAATGGCTTCAAACTTGGTGGATTTCAAGAAGGAATGTAATTTTTTATGTACCCTATTTATGAACCGAGGTTACCCAGATTATTTTCTAGATGAATTGGTACATGCGGTTACCTCTAAAAGGAGTGCTGGACACTTTAGAGCTTTCTTGAATGGCTTTGAAACAGATGAAGGCTTCTGTTTGAACAATTATAGTAGTAGCCCCTCTTTGGGTGTGTTTATGGAGGATAGGACTGACCAAGTTAACCATAGCCCTGACTTTTCTCTCTCATTCATCACCACTTTTAGTAGTGATGCGTATTATATTAGGAACATTTTGGAGAGAAATTGGAATTTTATTATTGTGGATGAGAATGTGCAGAAAAGATTGGCCCTCACCCCCAATATTGTATTTAGGAGGGGCAGCAATTTGAAGTACCTCTTAGGAAACAACATGTTACAAACCCCGAAGACTAAGGGTATGTTTTAGTGTGAAGCCTGCAATGTTTGCAGATTCTTAGATACTGGTTCCTTGTGCCAAGTTAATAATACAAATATTGTTTGCAAGGGGAGGTATAACTGCAATTCTAAGGGGTGCGTGTACTTAGTTAAGAGTAAATCCTGCTTAGGTTTCTATAAAGGTAAGACGGATAGGAAACTGAAGGAACGCATATATGAACATCAATATGCTATTAGGAACAGGAAAGCTGAGAATGCCTTAGCTAAGCATATACTTAATAACCCTGGCCACTCATTCTCTTTCAGGATTATTGACTAGATCTGTTCTCATATTTGAGGAGGACCATTTTCTTTATGGCTAGAGCAGCGAGAATTATATTGGAAGCTCAGACTAGATGCCTTCAAATACCCAGGGTTAAATGATACATGCTCAATAGCTTGCATTCTAAAACTAAGAAATTTGATGAGATAGTATTTTTATTTTTAGAATGTTATTTTTACCTTGATAATGTGTATTTTGTATAAACTAGTGTAGTTTAGGGACATATTCTTGGTAATTCCAGATTTTATACTATAACTGTAAACATTTTATAAGCTGTATTTTAATTATATGTTGTTTGATTGTTTTTAGTCCCATTGGACCTTTTTAAACATCTGACCGTCATGTGCTTATTTTGTTAGCTATTTAAATGTGGTGTATTAGTTATGTTGAATAGTCTGAAGAAGTGGGTGTATGGGTGCCCACAAAAGCGCTTACAGTCACATTAAATTCTTTTTTTGTACCTTCTAGCCTTGGCTATTTTATGTACATCAACATGTAGTGTTGATAGTACAACTAAGCAAACTGTTGGTTAGATTGCGGTACAGTGGGGATAAGGGAAAACTCCCTTTTCCCCACTGTAGTGCAATCTTGGAATGAAAATATTAAAGTAGGGGCTGTGGGGGACAAAGCCCCCCACATGGAGGGTGCAGGGGGGCTTGCCTCCCTTCCTAAACGTGAGTAGTGTTTTATTTGTTTAGGTTTTTTGGTGTGTTTTTTTTCAATGAAAGTGCATTTTCAATATAATGCACATTCGCGAAAGTGAGTTAGCTCATGTACGTTTCGCTTAAATGTACTTTCGATCTATCAGCATAGATCCATATATATATATATATTTACACACACACATACACACACACACACACACACACACACACACACACACACACACACACACACATATATATATATATATATATATATATATATATATATTTGTATGTGTGTCAATTAGCATCACGGGATGTGAGGGTTTGGGAGTCCTGCAAAAACAT